>NW_027650195.1:65000-139873 GCF_965287045.1 Carcharhinus amblyrhynchos | reverse complement strand
GACAGCAGCAGGGAAGAAGCTGTTCTTGAGTCGGTCGGTACGGGACCTCAGAGTTTTGTATCTTTTTCCCGACGGAAGAAGGTGGAAGAGAGAATGTCCGGGGTGTGTGGGGGTCCTTGATTATTCTGGCTGCTTTTCCCGAGGCAGCAGGAAGTGTAGACAGAGTCAATGGATGGGAGGCTGGTTTGTGTGGTGGATTGGGCTACATTCATGACCTTTTGTAGTTCCTTACAGTCTTGGGCAGAGCAGGAGCCCAGACCGAGCTGTGATACAACCAGAAAGAATGCTTTCTATGGGGCATCTGTAAAAGTTGGTGAGAGTCGTAGCTGACATGCCAAATTTCCTTAGTCTTCTGAGAAAGTAGAGGTGTTGGTGGGGCTTTCTTAACTATAGTGTCAGCGTGGGGGGGACCAGGACAGGTTGTTGGTGATCTGGACACCTAAAAACTTGAAGCTCTCGACCCTTTCTACTTCATCCCCGTTAATGTAGACAGGGGCATGTTCCCCTTTACACTTCCTGAAGTTGATGACAATCTCCTTTGTTTTGTTGACACTGAGGGAGAGATTATTGTCACTGCACCAGTTCACCAGATTCTCTATCTCATTCCTGTACTCTGTCTCGTCATTGTTTGAGATCACGTTGTGTCGGCAAACTTGAAAATTGAGTTGGAGGGGAATTTGGCCGCACAGTCAGAGGTGTATAAGGAGTATAGTAGGGGGCTGAGAACACAGCCTTGTGGGGCACCGGTGTTGAGGATGATTGAGGAGGAGGTGTTGTTGCCGATCCTTACTGATTGTGGTCTGTGAGTTAGGAAGTTCAGGATCCAGTTACAGAGGGAGGAGCCGAGGCCCAGGCCATGGAGTTTGGAGATGAGATGAGGGGGGAAAGTGCGATTACGCAATGAACAGTATTAAGAATGTTTTGTCTTAACTGAGAAGTTGTTTTAAGATTTTCCCTGTGAGATATTGGTAAGTTGTTCATGCTGGTCTGGTGAAGGGTGGGATTTGATCCAGGTTCGGGGCTGGTCCGTTTTGGAAGGCATGGAGCTCTTGCTGGGTAGATAACCCAAATTAGCAATGGTCTATTAGCCCCAATTAGCAATTAGTAATGGAGGGCTGGAGTTTTATCCTGGACCACCTTGTTATAGTTAGAACAAAGAACAACAAAAATTCCAGCACAGGAACAGGCCCTTCGGCCCCTCCAAGCCTGCACCAACCGTGTTGTCCGACTGAACTAAAACCCCCTCCCCTTCCGGGGACCGTATCCCTCTATTCCCATCCTATTCATGGATTTGTCCAGATGCCCCTTAAAACTCACTATCGTATCCACTTCCACTCCCTCCCCAGGCAGTGAGCTCCAGACACCCACCCCCCTCTGTGTAAAAAATCGTGTAAAAATCTGCCTCGTACATCTCCTTTAAACCTTGTCCCTCGCACCTTAAACCTGTGCCCCCCCTAGTAATTGACTCTTCCACCCTGGGAAAAAGCTTCTGACTCTCCACTCTGTCCCCCATAATCTTGTAGGCTTCTATCAGGTCTCCCCTCAACCTCCGTCGTTCAAACCAAGAGAACAAACCAAGTTTCTCCAACCTCTCCTCATAGCTAATGCCCTCCGTACCAGGCAACATCCTGGTAAATCTTTTCTGTACCCTCTCCAAAGTCTCCACATCCTTCTGGTAGTGTGGCGACCAGAATTGAACACTATATTCCAAGTGCAACCTCACTAAGGTTCTGTAAAGCTGCAACATGACTTGCCAATTTTTAAACTCAGTGCCCCGGCCGATGAAGGCAAGCATGCCGTATGCCTTCCTGACTACCTTCCCCACTTGCATTGCCACTTTCAGTCTCCTGTGTACCTGTACACCCAGATCCCCCTGCCTATCAATACTCTTAAGGTTTCTGCCATCTACTGTATATTTCCTATCTGTATTAGACCTTCCAAAATGCATTTATCTCACATTTGTCCGGATTAAACTCCGTCTGCCATCTCTCCACCCAAGTGTCCAACTGATCTATATCCTGCTGCATCCTCTGATGGTCCTCATCGCTATCCACAAATCCACCAATCTTTGTGTCATCCACAAACTTACTAATCAATCCAGGTACATTTCCCCATATATTACAAACTGTGAGTGGGATGTGAGGGGTGTTTTTCTGACTGGAGATCTGTGACCAATGATCTTCCGCAGGGATCAGTGCTGGGACAGGAGTGGCACGGTGGTACAGCGGTTAGCAGAGCTACCTCACAGCGCCAGGTATCGGGTTCGATTCCTGGCTCGGGTCACTGCACGGAGTCTGCATGTTCTTCCCGTATCTGCGTGGGTTTCCTCTGGGTGCTCTGGTTTCCTCCCACAGTCCAAAGATGTGTAGGTTAGGGTGGATCAGCCATGCTAAATTGCCCCTTAGTGTCCAAAGATGTGCAGGTTAGGTGGATTGGCCATGCTAAATTGCCCCTTAGTGTCCAAAGATGTGGAGATTAGATGGATTGGCTGTGCTAAATTATCCCTTAGTGCCCAAAGACGTACAGGTTAGGTGGATTGGCCATGCTAAATTGTCCTTAGTGTCCAAAGACATGCAGGTTTGGTGGATTGGCCGTGCTAAATTGTCCCTTAGTGTCCAAAGATGTGCAGGTTAGGGGGATTGGCCGTGCTAAATTGCCCCTTAGTGTCCAAAGATGTGCAGGTTCGGGGGATTGGCCATGCTAAATTGCCCTTAGTGTCCAAAGATGTGTAGGTTAGGGGGATTGGCCATGCTAAATTGCCCCTTAGTGTCCAAAGATGTGCAGGTTCGGGGGATTGGCCATGCTAAATTGCCCCTTAGTGTCCAAAGATGTGTAGGTTAGGGGGATGGCCATGCTAATTGCCCCTTAGTGTCCAAAGATGTGCAGGTTCGGGGGATTGGCCATGCTAAATTGCCCCTTAGTGTCCAAAGATGTGTAGGTTAGGGGGATTGGCCATGCTAAATTGCCCCTTAGTGTCCAAAGATGTGCAGGTTCGGGGGATTGGCCATGCTAAATTGTCCCTTAGTGTCCAAAGATGTGCAGGTTCGGGGGATTGGCCGTGCTAAATTGCCATCATTCATTGCAACAGAGATGAAGCCGTTGTGGCCTGGAACCGTTTGCCTGGTGTTGGCACCAGTGTTTGTGTCAGGGTCCAGCAGCAGAATAGAGAATGATACATCGGTCGGAGAACAAGTGGATCCAGTAAATGGCTGGGCATTAACTTTCTCTATTGGATTAATGAGTTGGAACGACATCAGGCTGGCCTATTACTGCGAACACTAAGTGCTCTTGGCCGCCGGTTGCCAGATTACTCAGGCTGCATTGCTATCGAATATTCCCAAGGTCAAATACAGAACATCACATTCCCAGAATCCTCCCCGGAAAACACAGCATGCAGAAGGTTCCAAGAACAGGCAGTTTGTAAACTCAAATCTTCATAGTTAATATCCCACCCAGTCTAATCCCACACCCCCCCCTCACTCCCCACACCCTTTAATATCCCACCCAGTCTAATCCCACACCCCCCCCTCACTCCCCACACCCTTTAATATCCCACCCAGGTCTAATCCCACTCTCTTCCCCCTCACTCCCCACACCCTTTAATATCCCACCCAGTCTAATCCCACACCCCCCCCTCACTCCCCACACCCTTTAATATCCCACCCAGTCTAATCCACCACCACCCCTCACTCCCCACACCCTTTAATATCCCACCCAGTCTAATCCCCACTCTTCCCCCTCACTCCCCGCACCCTTTAATATCCCACCCAGTCTAATCCCACACCCCCCCTCACTCCCCACACCCTTTAATATCCCACCCAGTCTAATCCCACACCCCCCCCTCACTCCCCACACCCTTTAATATCCCACCCAGTCTAATCCCCACACCCCCCTCACTCCCCACACCCTTTAATATCCCACCCAGTCTAATCCACTCTCCCCCTCACTCCCCACACCCTTTAATATCCCACCCAGTCTAATCCCACACCCCCCTCACTCCCCACACCCTTTAATATCCACCCCAGTCTAATCCCCACCCCCCCCCTCACTCCCCACACCCTTTAATATCCACCCAGTCTAATCCCACTCTCCCCCTCACTCCCCACACCCTTTAATATCCCACCCAGTCTAATCCCACACCCCCCCCTCACTCCCACACCCTTTAATATCCCACCCAGTCTAATCCCACTCTCCCCCTCACTCCCCGCACCCTTTAATATCCCACCCTGTCTAATCCCACTCTCCCCCTCACTGCCCGCACCCTTTAATATCCCACCCAGTCTAATCCCGCTCTCCCCTCACTCCCTGCACCCTTTAATATCCCACCCAGTCTAATCCACACCCCCCCTCACTCCCCACACCCTTTAATATCCCAACCCAGTCTAATCCCACTCTCCCCCCTCACTCCCCACACCCTTTATATCCCACCCAGTCTAATCCCACACCCCCCCCTCACTCCCCACACCCTTTAATATCCCACCCAGTCGAATCCCACTCTCCCCCTCACTCCCCGCACCCTTTAATGTCCCACCCAGTCTAATCCCACTCTCCCCCCTCACTCCCCGCACCCTTTAATATCCCACCCAGTCTAATCCCACTCTCCCCCTCACTCCCCGCACCCTTTAATATCCCACCCAGTCTAATCCCACTCTCCCCCCTCACTCCCCCGCACCCTTTAATATCCCACCCAGTCCTAATCCCGCTCTCCCCTCACTCCCCACACCCTTTAATATCCCACCCAGTCTAATCCCACTCTCCCCCTCACTCCCCACACCCTTTAATATCCCACCCAGTCTAATCCCACTCTCCCCCTCACTCCCTGCACCCTTTAATATCCCACCCAGTCTAATCCCGCTCTCCTCCTCACTCCCCGCACCCTTTAATGTCCCACCCAGTCTAATCCCACTCTCCCCCTCACTCCCCGCACCCTTTAATACCCCACCCAGTCTAATCCCGCTCTCCTCCTCACTCCCCGCACCCTTTAATATCCCACCCAGTCTAATCCCACTCTCCCCCCTCACTCCCCGCACCCTTTAATATCCCACCCAGTCTAATCCCACTCTCCCCCTCACTCCCCGCACCCTTTAATATCCCACCCAGTCTAATCCCACTCTCCCCCTCACTCCCCGCACCCTTTAATATCCCACCCAGTCTAATCCCACTCTCCCCCTCACTCCCCGCACCCTTTAATATCCCACCCAGTCTAATCCCACTCTCCCCCTCACTCCCCGCACCCTTTAATGTCCCACCCAGTCTAATCCCACTCTCCCCCTCACTCCCCACACCCGTTAATATCCCACTAGTCTAATCCCACACCCCCCCCTCACTGCCCACACCCTTTAATATCCCACCCAGTCTAATCCCACTCTCCCCCCTCACTCTTTAATATCCCACCCAGTCTAATCCCACTCTCCCCCTCACCCTTTAATGTCCCACCCAGTCTAATCCCACTCTCCCCCTCACTCCCCTCACCCTTTAATATCCCACCCAGTCTAATCCCACTCTCCCCCTCACTCCCCTCACCCTTTAATGTCCCACCCAGTCTAATCCCACTCTCCCCCTCACTCCCCTCACCCATTAATATCCCACCCAGTCTAATCCCACTCTCCCTCTCACTCCCCGCACCCCTTTAATATCCCATCCAGTCTAATCCCACTCTCCCCCCTCACTCCCCGCACCCTTTAATATCCCACCCAGTCTAATCCCACTCTCCCCCCTCACTCCCCACACCCTTTAATATCCCACCCAGTCTAATCCCACTCTCCCCATCACTCCCCACACCCTTTAATATCCCACCCAGTCTAATCCCACTCTCCCCTCTCAATCCCCGCACCCTTTAATATCCCACCCAGTCTAATCCCACTCTCCCCCCTCACTCCCCGCACCCTTTAATATCCCACCCAGTCTAATCCCACTCTCCCCCTCACTCCCCGCACCCTTTAATACCCCACCCAGTCTAATCCCACTCTCCCCCCTCACTCCCCGCACCCTTTAATATCCCACCCAGTCTAATCCCACTCTCTCCCCTCACTCCCCGCACCCTTTAATATCCCACCCAGTCTAATCCCACACCCCCCCCTCACTCCCCGCACCCTTTAATATCCCACCCAGTCTAATCCCACTCTCCCCCTCACTCCCCGCACCCTTTAATATCCCACCCAGTCTAATCCCACTCTCCCCTCACTCCCCGCACCCTTTAATATCCCACCCAGTCTAATCCCACTCTCCTCCCTCACTCCCCGCACCCTTTAATATCCCACCCAGTCTAATCCCACTCTCCCCCCTCACTCCCCGCACCCTTTAATACCCCACCCAGTCTAATCCCACTCTCCCCCCTCACTCCCCGCACCCTTTAATACCCCACCCAGTCTAATCCCACTCTCCTCCCTCACTCCCCGCACCCTTTAATATCCCACCCAGTCTAATCCCACTCTCCTCCCTCACTCCCCGCACCCTTTAATATCCCACCCAGTCTAATCCCACTCTCCCCCCTCACTCCCCGCACCCTTTAATATCCCTCCCAGGACTGGCTTGATCAAGTGCCGGGTTTCAGATGTTTCAGGAGGGACAGGGAGGGAGGTAAAAGAGCGGGGTTGTGGCACTGTTGATTAGAGATAGTGTCACGGCTGCAGAGAAGATGGACGCCATGGAGGGAGAGTCTATGGAGTCTCTGTGGGTGGAGGTTAGGAATAGGAAGGGGTCGATAACTTTACTGGGTGTTTGCTATAGGCTGCCCAATAGTAACAGGGATGTTGAGGAGCAGATTGGGAAACAGATCCTGGACAGATGTAATAGTAACAGAGTTGTGGTGATGGGAGATTTTAATTTCCCAAATATTGACTGGAATACCCCTAGAGTAAGGAGTTTGTTAGGTGTGTTCAGGAGGGTTTCCTGACACAGTATGTGTGGATAAGCCTACAAGAGGCGAGGCTGTACTTGATTTGGTATTGGGAAATGAACCTGGGCAGGTGTCAGATCTCTCAGTGGGAGAGCATTTTGGAGTTAGTCATCATAATTCAGCACGGTAGCACGGTGGGTTAGCACTGCAGCTTCACAGCTCCAGGGTCCTGGGTTCGATCCCTGGCTTGGGTCACTGTCTGTGTAGAGTTTGCACATTCTCCCAGTGTCTGCGTGGGTTTCCTCCGGGTGCTCCAGTTTCCTCCCACAGTCCAAAGATGTGCGGGTTAGGTTGATTGGCCGTGCTAAGAAGTTGCCCCTTAGTATCCAGGGATGTGTAGGTTAGAGGGATTAGTGGGTATAATGTGTAGGGATATGGGGTAGGGCCTGGGTGGGATTGTGTTCGGTGCAGACTCGATGGGCCGAAGGGCCTCTTTCTGCACTGTAGGGCTCTATGATTCTATCTCCTTTACAATAGCATTGGAGAGAGATAGGATCAGACAAGTGTTTAATTGGATAAGGGGAATTATGAGGCTATCAGGCAGGAAATTGGAGGCTTAAACTGGAAAGATGTTTTCTCAGGGAAATGTACAGAAGAAATATGGCAAATTTTCAGGGAATATTTGTCTGAAATTCTGCATAGCAACGTTCCAATGAGAGTACTTAATATCCCACCCAGTCTAATCCCCCCCCCGCACCCTTTAATATCCCACCCAGTCTAATCCCCCCCCGCACCCTTTAATATCCCACCCAGTCTAATCCCCCCCCGCGCCCTTTAATATCCCACCCGGTCTAATCCCCCCCGCACCCTTTAATATCCCACCCAGTCTAATCCCACACTCCCCGCACCCTTTAATATCCCACCCAGTCTAATCCCACACTCCCCCCTCACTCCCCGCACCCTTTAATATCCCACCCAGTCTAATCCCACTCTCCCCCTCACTCCCGCACCCTTTAATATCCCACCCAGTCTAATCCCACTCTCCCCCTCACTCCCGCACCCTTTAATATCCCACCCAGTCTAATCCCACACTCCCCCCTCACTCCCGCACCCTTTAATATCCCACCCAGTCTAATCCCACTCTCCCCCTCACTCCCCGCACCCTTTAATATCCCACCCAGTCTAATCCCACTCTCCCCCTCACTCCCCACACCCTTTAATATCCCACCCAGTCTAATCCCACTCTCCCCCTCACTCCCCGCACCCTTTAATATCCCACCCAGTCTAATCCCACACCCCCCCCCACTCCCCGCACCCTTTAATATCCCACCCAGTCTAATACCACTCTCCCCCCTCACTGCCCGCACCCTTTAATATCCCACCCAGTCTAATCCCACACTCCCCCCTCACTCCCGCACCCTTTAATATCCCACCCAGTCTAATCCCACTCTCCCCCTCACTCCCTGCACCTTTTAATATCCCACCAAGTCTAATCCCACTCTCCCCCTCACTCCCCACACCCTTTAATATCCCACCCAGTCTAATCCCACTCTCCCCCTCACTCCCCGCACCCTTTAATATCCCACCCAGTCTAATCCCACACCCCCCCCTCACTCCCCGCACCCTTTAATATCCCACCCAGTCTAATCCCACTCTCCCCCTCACTCCCTGCACCTTTTAATATCCCACCAAGTCTAATCCCACTCCCCCCCTCACTCCCCGCACCCTTTAATATCCCACCCAGTCTAATCCCACTCCCCCCCTCACTCCCCGCACCCTTTAATATCCCACCCAGTCTAATCCCACTCTCCTCCTCACTCCCCACACCCTTTAATATCCCACCCAGTCTAATCCCACTCTCCCCCCTCACTGCCCGCACCCTTTAATATCCCACCCAGTCTAATCCCACTCTCCCCCTCACTCCCCGCACCCTTTAATATCCCACCCAGTCTAATCCCACACCCCCCCCTCACTTCCCGCACCCTTTAATATCCCACCCAGCCTAATCCCACTCTCCCCCTCACTCCCGCACCCTTTAATATCCCACCCAGTCTAATCCCACTCTCCCCCTCACTCCCCGCACCCTTTAATATCCCACCCAGTCTAATCCCACCCTCACTCCCCGCACCCTTTAATATCCCTCCCAGTCTAATCCCACTCTCCCCCTCACTCCCTGCACCCTTTAATATCCCACCCAGTCGAATCCTACTCTCCCCCCTCACTCCCCGCACCCTTTAATATCCCACCCAGTCTAATCCCACTCTCCCCCTCACTCCCCGCACCCTTTAATATCCCACCCAGTCTAATCCCACTCTCCCCCCTCACTCCCCGCACCCTTTAATATCCCACCCAGTCTAATCCCACTCTCCCCCTCACTCCCCGCACCCTTTAATATCCCACCCAGTCTAATCCCACTCTCCCCCTCACTCCCCGCACCCTTTAATATCCCACCCAGTCTAATCCCACTCTCCCCCCTCACTCCCCGCACCCTTTAATATCCCACCCAGTCTAATCCCACTCTCCCCCTCACTCCCCGCGCCCTTTAATATCCCACCCAGTCTAATCCCACTCTCCCCCTCACTCCCCGCACCGTTTAATATCCCACCCAGTCTAATCCCACTCTCCCCCTCACTCCCCGCACCCTTTAATACCCCACCCAGTCCAAGTCTCCTACGCTCCAAAGAAAAAAAGTCCCAGTCTTTCCAGCCTTTCCTTATAACTCAAACCATCAAGTCTTCGTAAATCTCTTCTGCACTGTTGCTGTCTGTGTGGAGTCTGCATGTTCTCCCCGTGTCTGTGTGGGTTTCCTCCGGGTGCTCCGGTTTCCTCCCACAGTCTGCATGACGTGCTGGTTAGGGTGTGTTGGCCGTGCTAAATTCTCCCTCAGTGTAACCCAAACAGGAGTGTGGCAACTGGGGGATTTTCACTGTAACTTCATTGCAGTGTTAATGTAAGCCTGACTTGTGACACTAATAAATAAATGTTTGATATCTCTGTGAGTTCAGTTCCGCTGTGTCCTGTACTGTCCCAAACACCAGAGGTCAGGATATCCCCAAGTAACACAGAGAGCAGCGAGAATCACATTCATAACACACCTCGACTGATCAGACACAAAATCACGTGTGTTGGAGGTTGGAGTTGATGCTAAGGGGTGTCTTAAAGGGTGAGGGAATGGCTGAGGGACAGAATTCCTAAGCTCAGGAACTCCTCCCCCTCCCCCGCCACCGGCATGGCCCCCAGCGGCGGAGCGATGGGAATTGAGGGATGCTCGAGAGGCTGGAATTGGAGGAACGCACAGATCTCAGAGGGATATAGGAGGTTACAGAGATAGGGAGGGGTGTAGGGGCTGGAGGAGGTTACAGAGATAGGGAGGGGGTGTAGGGGCTGGAAGAGGTTACAGAGATAGGGAGGGTTGTAGGGGCTGGAGGAGGTTACAGAGATAGGGAGGGGGTGTAGGGGCTGGAGGAGGTTACAGAGATAGGGAGAGGGTGTAGGGGGCTGGAGGAGGTTACAGAGATAGGGAGAGGGTGTAGGGGCTGGAAGAGGTTACAGAGATAGGGAGAGGGTGTAGGGGCTGGAAGAGGTTACAGAGATAGGGAGGGTTGTAGGGGCTGGAGGAGGTTACAGAGATAGGGAGGGGGTGTAGGGGCTGGAGGAGGTTACAGAGATAGGGAGAGGGTGTAGGGGGCTGGAAGAGGTTACAGAGATAGGGAGAGGGTGTAGGGGCTGGAAGAGGTTACAGAGATAGGGAGGGTTGTAGGGGCTGGAGGAGGTTACAGAGATAGGGAGGGGGTGTAGGGGCTGGAGGAGGTTACAGAGATAGGGAGAGGGTGTAGGGGGCTGGAGGAGGTTACAGAGATAGGGAGAGGGTGTAGGGGCTGGAAGAGGTTACAGAGATAGGGAGAGGGTGTAGGGGCTGGAAGAGGTTACAGAGATAGGGAGGGGAGTAGGGGCTGGAGGAGGTTACAGAGATAGGGAGAGGTATAGGGGCTGGAGGAGGTTACAGAGATAGGGAGAGGGTGTAGGGGCTGGAAGAGGTTACAGAGATAGGGAGAGGGTGTAGGGGGCTGGAGGAGGTTACAGAGATAGGGAGGGGGTGTAGGGGGCTGGAAGAGGTTACAGAGATAGGGAGGGGAGTAGGGGCTGGAGGAGGTTACAGAGATAGGGAGAGGTATAGGGGCTGGAGGAGGTTACAGAGATAGGGAGAGGGTGTAGGGGCTGGAAGAGGTTACAGAGATAGGGAGAGGGTGTAGGGGCTGGAAGAGGTTACAGAGATAGGGAGAGGGTGTAGGGGCTGGAAGAGGTTACAGAGATAGGGAGAGGGTGTAGGGGCTGGAGGAGGTTACAGAGATAGGGAGAGGGTGTAGGGGCTGGAGGAGGTTACAGAGATAGGGAGGGGGTGTAGGGGGCTGGAGGAGGTTACAGAGATAGGGAGAGGGTGTAGGGGCTGGAAGAGGTTACAGAGATAGGGAGAGGGTGTAGGGGCTGGAGGAGGTTACAGAGATAGGGAGGGTTGTAGGGGCTGGAGGAGGTTACAGAGATAGGGAGAGGTATAGGGGCTGGAGGAGGTTACAGAGATAGGGAGAGGGTGTAGGGGCTGGAAGAGGTTACAGAGATAGGGAGAGGGTGTAGGGGGCTGGAGGAGGTTACAGAGATAGGGAGGGGGTGTAGGGGGCTGGAAGAGGTTACAGAGATAGGGAGGGGAGTAGGGGCTGGAGGAGGTTACAGAGATAGGGAGAGGTATAGGGGCTGGAGGAGGTTACAGAGATAGGGAGAGGGTGTAGGGGCTGGAAGAGGTTACAGAGATAGGGAGAGGGTGTAGGGGCTGGAAGAGGTTACAGAGATAGGGAGAGGGTGTAGGGGCTGGAGGAGGTTACAGAGATAGGGAGAGGGTGTAGGGGCTGGAGGAGGTTACAGAGATAGGGAGGGGGTGTAGGGGGCTGGAGGAGGTTACAGAGATAGGGAGAGGGTGTAGGGGCTGGAAGAGGTTACAGAGATAGGGAGAGGGTGTAGGGGCTGGAGGAGGTTACAGAGATAGGGAGAGGGTGTAGGGGCTGGAGGAGGTTACAGAGATAGGG
This sequence comes from Carcharhinus amblyrhynchos, assembly GCF_965287045.1. NCBI lineage: Eukaryota > Metazoa > Chordata > Chondrichthyes > Carcharhiniformes > Carcharhinidae > Carcharhinus > Carcharhinus amblyrhynchos. The sequence continues at coordinate 127,957 of NW_027650195.1, read as the reverse complement.
AGAGGGTGTAGGGGCTGGAGGAGGTTACAGAGTTAGGGAGAGGGTGTAGGGGCTGGAGGAGGTTACAGAGATAGGGAGGGGTGTAGGGGGCTGGTGGAGGTTACAGAGATAGGGAGGGGGTATAGGGGCTGGAGGAAGTTACAGAGATAAGGACCCGGGTTCGATCCCTGGCTTGGGTCACTGTCTGTGTGGAGACTGCACATTCTCCCCGTGTCTGTGTGGGTTTCCTCCGGGTGCTCCGGTTTCCTCGCAGAGTCTGAAGAACGTGTGGGTTACGCTGATTGGCCGTGCTAAATTTAACCTCGCGCCAGGGGGACGAGCTTGGGTAAAAGCAGAGGGGAAAGGGCCTGTGTGGGATTGTGGTAGGTGCAGATTCGATGGGCAGAATGGCCTCTTTCTGCACTGTCGGGATTCTATGATTACTGTCTACTGGGTCCTGTTTTAAATCTACTTCCTCGCTCCCTAAATTCTGGATTGATTTGATATTGATTTATTATTGTCATATATATTAGTATACAGTGAAAAATATTGTTTCTCGTGCGCTTTACAGACAAAGCATACCATTCATAGAGAAGGAAAGGAGAGGGTGCGGAATGTAGTGTTACAGTCACAGCGAGGGTGTAGAGAAAGATCAGCTTAATGTGAGGTAGGTCCATTCAAAAGTCTGACAGCAGCAGGGAAGAAGCTGTTCTTGAGTCGGTCGGTACGGGACCTCAGAGTTTTGTATCTTTTTCCCGAAGGAAGAAGGTGGAAGAGAGAATGTCCGGGGTGTGTGGGGTCCTTAATTATACTGGCTGCTTTTCCCGAGGCAGCGGGAAGTGTAGACAGAGTCAATGGATGGGAGGCTGGTTTGTGTGATGGATTGGGGGCTACATTCACCACCCTTTTGTAGTTCCTTGCGGTCTTGGGCAGAGCAGGAGCCCAGACCGAGCTGTGATACAACCAGAAAGAATGCTTTCTATGGGGCATCTGTAAAAGTTGGTGAGAGTCCGTAGCTGACATGCCAAATTTCCTTAGTCTCCTGAGAAAGTAGAGGTGTTGGTGGGGCTTTCTTAACTATAGTGTCAGCGTGGAGGGACCAGGACAGGTTGTTGGTGACCTGGACACCTAAAAACCTGAAGCTCTCGACCATTTCTACTTTGTCCTCATTTTGAATTCTATCTTGTTGCCCAGTGGAGAGAGTGTGAGGTGGGGGGGTCTGGGCCAGAGGGTGCCATATTCAGAACAGTCCCTTTAAGTCATTCTAACTGCCCTCCCAGCCTCCCTGTGTCAGCGAAACGGTGGGAAAGATTGCTTCCATGTCCCAGAATAGAACAGCTTCATTCCATGAGAGAGAGAGGGAGTGGGGGACGGAGAGAGAGAGAGAGAGAGAGACGGAGAGAAAGAGAGGGACAGGGAGAGAGAGAGAGATAGAAACACCAGGACAGAGAGAGAGATAGAGACACAAGGATAGAGAAAGAGAGAGACAGAAGGACAGAGAGAGAGAAAAACGGAGAGAGAGACAGAGAGCGACAGAGAAGAGAGAGCAGCAGAGTGAGGGAGAGAAGGACGGGGAAAGTGAGAGAGTGTCTGGGGGGAGAATTGGTCGGACGGTCACGGGCTAAGTTGATTGGGAGCGACACGGTTGGAAGGGACCAGCTCCTGTCCACAGGTTATGAATAATGAGGATTACACCATGGTGGATCTGGAGGGGCGGATTACTGAGCCTGAACCCAGCGGGGAGCTGAGACCGGAGCCTCCGCCTCCCAGCGACGTCCCTCCCCAGGAGAACCGTGACCCACAGGGGATAAACAAACACCTCAAGGTATTGCAGCAAAGCTCGGTAAACACTGGCTCTTTAGCACGAGGCTTCAGAAGGATTGGGGGGGGTTGGGGGGGGTGGAAGAGTCTGGGGGGAGCACTACCTCCCCCTCCCCCCCCAGTTGGGAGATCTGAGTGGTTTCGATGGGCCAAATGGTCTTTCACTGCACAGCAGATCTCTGTAACTCTCACAGGCAATGCCCAAGGAGCAGTGTGGGGATGGGGCTGGCACGGGTGGGGGAGGGCCTGAGGCTGGTGTGGATGGGGGGAATGATAAGGAGGACACAGGGGGTGAGGCTGGCGTTGGGGGGTGAGGCTGGCACGGGGGGTGATGAGGAGGACACACGGGGGGGGTGAGGCTGGCGTTGGGGGGGTGAGGCTGGCGCGCAGGGGGTGGAGGACTGGTTCACTGGGATGAACAGCTGGCGAGGGGAGTCAGAGGGGGGCACTGTGAATGACAGACCTTGGGGTGGGGGGGGGGAGGTTGTCTCTGCGTGGGATCACTCTGGGATCCTGCCTGGGAATGATTAGGATCACAGCTGGGATCTGTATGGATCACATGTTGGATCAGTGAGGGATCACAGCTGGGAGTGTGAACTGCGAACACTGGATCTGGGAGTGCGCACGAGGACCGCTGGATCTGGGAGCCTGCACTGCAAAATTGCTGGATCTGGGAATCTGCACTGGCTACACTGGATATGGAGTGTGCACTGTAAACACTGGATCTGGGATTCTAGCACTGGCTACACTGGAGCTGAGAGTGTGTGCTCGGAACACTGGATCTGGAAGTCTGCACTGCAATCACTGGATCTGGGAGTGTGCACTGGCTACACTGGATCTGGGAGTCTGCACTGCAAAAACTGGATTTGGGAATGTCCCCTGGCTGTGCCCGATCTGTGAGCCTGCACTGCAAACATTGGATCTGGGAGTGTGAGTTGGGATCACTGGATCTGGGTGTGGGCACTGGGAACACTGGATCTGGGTGTGGACACTGGGAACACTGGATCTGGGTGCGGACACTGGGAACACTGGATCTGGGTGCGGACACTGGGAACACTGGATCTGGGTGCGGACACTGGGAACACTGGATCTGGGTGCGGACACTGGGAACACTGGATCTGGGAATGTCTCCATCTTTGTTGCAGGTGGATTTTCCCGAGGTCCTGGCAGAACCTGCCGGCATCCACAGTTTTGACAAGGTCTGGGCCGGGAGTCACATCTCGTTTGAGATTTGCAAACTCTGGAGTTATCGGATCATCTCGCTGCTCTGTGCCGTCCCTGCCTCTATCCTCACTGGATGTCTCTTTTCACTCGTCACCTGCCTACATATCTGGTCAGTGTGAAAAAACCCCGCGGCGCAGGGACACCAGGGGGAAGGGCCCTGCGGCACAGGGACACCAGGGGAAGGGCCCCACGGTGCAGGGACACCAGGGGAAGGGCACAGGGACACCAGGGGAAGGGCCCCACGGTGCAGGGACACCAGGGGAAGGGCACCGCGGCGCAGGGACACCAGGGGAAGGGCCCCACGGTGCAGGGACACCAGGGGAAGGGCACAGGGACACCAGGGGAAGGGCCCCACGGTGCAGGGACACCAGGGGAAGGGCCCCACGGTGCAGGGACACCAGGGGAAGGGCCCCACGGTGCAGGGACACCAGGGGAAGGGCCCCACGGTGCAGGGACACCAGGGGAAGGGCCCCACGGCGCAGGGACACCAGGGGAAGGGGGGAGGATTCCAGTTGGTAGTTGAGGGTGTGTGTTGTAGTCTGGGGGCCGGGAGGTGGAGGTTATTTCTGCAGGACATGGTGTTTGTGTGGGGAGGTGGGTTGGGGAATCGGAGGCTGGGTACAGGTTTAACACTGGGCCTGGGGTCACGTTGCTGTGTCTTGCTCCTAGGTGTCTGATACCCTGCGTGAGGATGGGTCTCCTCTGCCGGCCTACCTGTCAGAAAGTGTGCTACAGCCTGACCGACATCATCATCAGCCCCCTCTGCTCCAGTGTGGGCCTCTGCTTCCGGAGAATTCACCTCAACGTGGCCAGATACTAGGAGACTGCCCTGCTCAGAGACTGAGTCAGGGCCATATCCACTCTCCCAGACCCATATCTGCTCACCCAGACCCATATCCACTCACCCAGAACCATATCCGCTCTCTCAGGCCCATATCCACTCACCCAGACCCATATCCACTCACCCAGACCCATATCCACTCTCCCAGACCCATATCCACTCTCCCAGACCCATATCCACTCTCCCAGACCCATATCCACTCACCCAGACCCATAGCCGCTCACCCAGACTCATAGCTGCTCACCCAGACCCATATCCACACTCCCAGACCCATATCAACTCACCCAGACCCATATCCACTCTTGCAGACCCATATCCGCTCTCCCACACCCATATCTGCTCACCCAGGCCCATCTCCACTCACCTAGGCCCATATCCACTTTCTCAGCCCTATATCCACTCACCCAGCCCCATTTCTGCTCTCCCAGACCCATATCCACTCACCCAGACCCATATCCGCTCACCCAGACCCATATCCGCTCACCCAGACCCATATCCGCTCACCCAGACCCATATCCGCTCACCCAGACCCATATCCACTCATCCAGACCCATATCCACTCAGCCAGACCCATATCCGCTCACCCAGACCCATATCCGCTCACCCAGACCCATATCCGCTCACCCAGACCCATAGCCGCTTACCCAGACCCATATCCACTCACCCAGACCCATATCCTTCCATCCACACCCATATCCGCTCCCTTAGACCCATATCCACTCACCCAGACCCACATCTGCTCTCTCAGACCCATATCTGTTCTCCCAGACCCATATCCACTCACCCAGACCCATATCCACTCTCTCAGACCCATATCCTTCCATCCACACCCATATCCGCTCCCTCAGACCCATATCCACTCACCCAGGCCCACATCTGCTCTCTCAGACCCATATCCGTTCTCCCAGACCCATATCCATTCACCCAGACCCATATCCACTCTCTCAGACCCATATCCACTCCCCCAGAACCATATCCACTCTCTCAGGCCCATATCCGCTCTCTCAGGCCCATATCCACTCTCTCAGGCCCATATCCACTCTCTCAGGCCCGTATCCGCTCTCAGACCCATATCCACTCTCCCAGACCCACATCCGCTCTCCTGGAACCATGCCCACTCTGACAGAACAGAACATAAGAAATAGGAGCAGGAGTCGGCCATCTAGCCCTTCGAGCCTGCCCCGCCATTCAATAAGATCATGGCTGATCTGAAGTGGATCAGTTCCACTTTCCCGCTTTCTCCCCATAACCCTTAATTCCCCTGTCTATCAGAAACCTATCTACCCGTGACTTAAATATATTTAGCGAGGCAGCCTCCACCACTTCAACGGGCAGAGAATTCCAGAGATTCACCACCCTTTGAGTGAAGAAGTTCCTCCTCAACTCTGATCTAAACTGCCTCCCCCTTATCTTGAGGCTGTGCCCTCGAGTCCTGCTATCCTTTCTAAGCGGGAAGAATCTCTCTACCTCTACCCTATCTATCCTCTTCATTATCTTATACGTTTCTATAAGATCCCCCCTCATCCTTCTAAACTCCAACGAGTACAGACCCAGTCTATTCAGCCTCTCCTCATAGCTCAACCCCCTCATCTACGGTATCAGCCTAGTAAACCTCCTCTGCACTCCCTCCAAGGCCAAAATATCTTTGCGCAAGTGTGGCAACCAAAACTGCACACAGTACTCCAGCTGCGGCCTCACCAGTGCCCTGTACAGTTGCAGCAAGACCTCCCTACTTTTATATTCTATCCCCCTCGCTATAAAGGCCAGCATCCCATTCACCTTCTTGATCACCTGCTGCACCTGCAGACTGGGTTTTTGCGACTCGTGCACAAGGACCCCCAGGTCCCTCTGCACCGTAGCATGCTGCAGCTTTTCCCCTTTTAAATAATAATCCCTCCTACTATTATTCCTGCCAAAGTGGATAACCTCACACTTGCCAACATTATACTCCATCTGCCAGGTCCTCGCCCACTCGCTCAGCCTATCCAGATCCCTCTAGACTTTCCACACCCTCCACGCAATTTGCTTTTCCACTCAGCTTCGTGTCATCAGCAAACTTCGTCACCCGACACTCAGCCCCCTCCTCCAGATCATCTATATAAATGGTAAATAGCTGAGGCCCCAGCACCGACCCCTGCGGCACTCCACTAGTTACCAACCGCCAATCAGAATAGCACCCATTGACCCCCACTCTCTGCTTCCTATTAGACAGCCAATCCTCTATCCACGCTAACACCTTACCCCCAACTCCGTGCCCCCTAACCTTTTGTAACAACCTTTTGTGAGGGACCTTATCAAACGCCTTTTGAAAATCTAGAAACACCACATCCACCAGTTCCCCTCTGTCTACCGCACTAGTCACATCCTCATAGAATTCCAATAAATTTGTCAAACACGACTTCCCCTTAACAAATCCGTGCTGCGTCTGCTCGATCAAACCATTCCTTTCCAGGTGCCTCGCTATTTCTTCTTTGATGACGGATTCAAACATTTTTCCAGCAGGGTGCTGGTTGGGGGGGATAGAGAATATTGGGAGGACGTTGCGGGGGTGGGGGTGGGGGGCGGGGGGGGTTGGGTACAATTGTCCTCAGTCCCACCCACAGCCCAATGCATGGTCCCAGCCTCCACCCTGCTCCTCTCCCAGTGTCAGACAGGAGCTGGGATGGGTTCGGGCCCCATTGCTAACGCCTCCAAATGTAACCCCAGTCACCCCATCCTACCTCGGTTCACCACAGGCTCAACCCTCACCCAACTCCATGGTTACCACCACACACTCGACCGTTCTAACTCACTCCAGCTGACCTCCCACCCTCCAAACTTCACCCCAAACTCTGCCCTCCCCCCCACATTCCATGTCCAAACTCACACTGAGCCCCCTCCACCCACCACAGCCTCCCGGGCTCACTAACCCACACCCGACACATCTCCCTTTTACAATTCTCACGCCTGCATTCAAACCTCTCCAGCCCCTCCACCCCCTCCCTATCTCTGTAACCTCCTCCAGCCCCTACACCCCCTCCCTATCTCTGTAACCTCCTCCAGCCCCCTACACCCCCTCCTTATCTCTGTAACCTCCTCCAGCCCCCTACACCTCCTCCTTATCTCTGTAACCTCCTCCAGCCCCCTACACCCCCTCCCTATCTCTGTAACCTCCTCCAGCCCCTACACCCCTCCCTATCTCTGTAACCTCCTCCAGCCCCCTACACCTCCTCCTTATCTCTGTAACCTCCTCCAGCCCCCTACACCCCCTCCCTATCTCTGCAACCTCCTCCAGCCCCCTACAACCCCTCCCTATCTCTGTAACCTCCTCCAGCCCCTACACCCCCTCCCTATCTCTGTAACCTCCTCCAGCCCCCTACACCCCCTCCCTATCTCTGTAACCTCCTCCAGACCCTACACCCCCTCCCTATCTCTGTAACCTCCTTCAGCCCCCTACATCCCCTCCCTATCTCTGTAACCTCCTCCAGCCCCCTACACCCCCTCCCTATCTCTGTAACCTCCTCCAGCCCCCTACACTCCCTCCCTATCTCTGTAACCTCCTCCAGCCCCCTACACCCCGTCCCTATCTCCGTAACCTCCTCCAGCCCCCTACACCCCCTCCCTATCTCTGTAACCCCCTCCAGCCCCCTACACCCCGTCCCTATCTCCGTAACCTCCTCCAGCCCCCTACACCCCCTCCCTATCTCTGTAACCCCCTCCAGCCCCCTACACCCCCTCCCTATCTCCGTAACCTCCTCCAGCCCCCTACACCCCTTCCCTATCTCCGTAACCTCCTCCAGCCCCCTACACCCCCTCCCTATCTCTGTAACCTCCTCCAGCCCCCTACACCCCCTCCCTATCTCTGTAACCCCCTACGACCCTCCGAGATCTCTGTGTTTCTCCAATTCTGGCCTCTCAAGCATCCCCCGATTCCCATCGCTCCGCCATTGGCAACCGTGCCTTCAGTTACCTGGAGGAGTGCCCTCAGCTCTGGAATTCCCTCCTTAAACCTCTCCACGTCTCTCAGTCACTGCTGCTTCAAGACGCTCCTCAAACTGATCTCTTTGACCGAGTTTCTAGCCGTCTATCTCTGACTCCATCCTCAGGAATCCACACTGAATATCTTGGTAACCTTGCTGTGAACAATCACACAATGTTTGACCGTGTTAATCCAGCTGTAATCATTACAAGTTGTATTTATTGAGCAATAAAATTATTACTAAATAATCCTTTCTGATATCCTTGAGATATGACACAGTGTCAGAGACTGATGAATCCATAACACCTCTACTTCCTCAGGAGGCTAAGGAAATTTGGCATGTCCGCTACAACTCTCACCAACTTTTACAGATGTACCATAGAAAGCATTCTTTCTGGTTGTATCACAGCTCGGTCTGGGCTCCTGCTCTGCCCAAGACTGCAAGAAACTACAAAAGGGTTGTGAATGTAGCCCAATCCATCACACAAACCAGCCTCCCATCCACTGACTCTGTCTACACTTCCCGCTGCCTTGGGAAAAGCAGCCAGAATAATTAATGACCCCACACACCCCGGACATTCTCTCTTCCACTTTCTCGGGTCACTGTCTGTGTGGAGTTTGCACATTCTCCCAGTGTCTGCATGGGTTTCCTCCAGTTTCCTCCCACAGTTCTCTACACCTGAACTATTGGGGGGTGGCTATTTGAGGGCAGACCCACGCCTGACATGTGGGAGGGTTTTAAAGGCCAGTTTACTGAAATGACAGGCACATCACCGCAAACATGTATACAAATGGCAGGATTCAGGAATCATGGGTGACAAGGAGAATTGTAAGATTAGTCAAAAAGGGAAAAGGAGATATTCGATAGTTCTAAAAATGCACAAATCCCCTTGAGGTGTGTAGAGAAAGTAGGAAGAAACTTAACAGTGGAATTAGGAGGGTCAAGGACAATGGAGGGAAGCTACGTGTGGAGCCGCAGGAAGTGGGTGAGATACTTTGTGTTTTGTATCAGTATTCACCAAGGAGAAGGACATGGCGTTTGTTGAGGTCAGTGATGGGTGTGTGAACACTCGAGAATGTCAATATATCAAAGGGGGAAGCACGGGAAACAGGCCCTTCGGCCCAATGAGCCCGCGCCGCCATTTTAATATTGTGAGTCCCCTCTTCCACCCGTGACCCTTGTCTACGCCTATGGCACTCCACATTGGAAACCAGATTGAGGGGAGACTAAGTTAGGGACAATTTGTTACACCAATCAGCCTAAGAGCACATCTTTGGGGTGTGGGAGGAAACCGGAGCACCCGGAGAAAACCCAAGCAAACACGGGGAGAATGCGCAAACTCCCGCAGACACCGGCCCAAATCCATGTATCTGTACAGCAAACAGTGATAGTCACTGAGCTATCGTGTTGCCCGTCAGATGGTCCAGTTTAAACACACACACTAACAACGTGAAGCACTAGGCTACTCTCGAAACATCCAAGAGCAGCCCTCGTACGACCCACCGCGTGTATGCCCCTCATTGGACAACAAGGCAGACTGAGTTGAGTGTTGAGTATCTTAAATTGTATTAAGGTAGACAAATCCCCAGGATCGGATGGGATCCATCCCAGGTTACTGCAGCGGGCAAGGAGAGAAATAGCTGGGGCCTTAACAAATATCTTCACATCCTCTCTGACCACAGGTGAGGTTCCAGAGGACTGGAGAATAACCAACGTTGTTCCTTGTTTAAGAAAGGAAGCAGGAATAATCCCGGAAATTAGAGCTCGGTGAGCCTGATGTCAGTGATGGGGAAGCTTTTGGAGAAGATACTGAGGGACAGGATATATGCACATTTGGAAGAAAGTGGGCCAGTTAGTGAGAGGCAACATGGTTTGTAAGGGGGAGGTCATGTCTCACTAAATTGAAGTTTTTGAAGAGGTGACAAAGATAATTGCCGAGGGAAGGGCTGTGGATGCAGTTTATATGGACTTTAGGAATGTGTTTGACAAGGTCCCACATGGCAGACTGGTACAAAAATTACATGAATGGGATTTGGGGTGCACTGGCTGGATGGATACAGAACTGGCTTGGTTATAGAAGACAGAGAGAAGCAGTGGATGTTTTTCAGAATGGAGATCTGTCGTTAGTGGTGTTCCACAGGGATCAGAGCTGGGACTTCTGTTGTGGGTGAAGTTTTTCACACAGAGAGTGGTGAGTGCCTGGAACACGCTGTCAGAGGAGGGGGTAGAAACAGGAACATTAAGAGGCATCTGGATGGGGACATGGATAGGGAGGGAATAGAGGGATACGGACTGAGTAAGGGCAAAAGGTTTATTTTAATTTAGTTTGGGCATCATGATTGGGACAGGCTTGGAGGGGCCGAAGGGCCTTGTTCCTGTGCTGGACTTTTCTTTGTTCTGAAAGTTCAAAGTTTTAAGTTTTATTCATTGGATTATAAGTGGGTTTACATTAACATTGCAGTGGGGTTACGGTGAAAACGTCATTGCAATGCTAATTTAAGCCCACTCCTTTAATTGTAACACTATATTCTGCACTCTCTCCTTTCCTTCTCCCCTGTGTACTCTATGAATGGTATGCTTTGTCTGTAGAGGGCGCAAGAAACAATACTTTTCACCGTATCCCAATGCAGGTGACAAAATAAATCAAATCAAATCCATCTTTAGATAAGAGAAGAAAACTGCACAGAGTATTTGAGATGTGCTCTCACCAAATCCCCATGTAACTGAACCTTAACATCGTCACTTTAACATTCACCTCCTATCGTAATAAAGGATCAACCTTCCTGACCACTTTCCGAACCTGACTCCTCAAACACTCATTGTCCGTGTGGGAGCGAGTCACCCTCGATGTCGGGGGACTGTCTACTGTTGTGAGGTTGGATAGAGTAATTTTAGATTGGAGTGTGTAATGTGTTAGTGGGGGGGGAAGCATAGCATGGTCCCTTTAAAAAGCAAGTGGGAGAGTATTCCATCACACTCCTGACTTGTGTCCTTGTAGATGGTGGACAGGCTTTGGGGGGAGTCAGGAGGTGAGTTACTCATCACAGGATTCCCAGCCTCTGACCTGCTCTGGGAGCCACAGTATTTATTTGGCTGGGTCCAGTTCAGTTTCTGGTCAATGGTAACCCCCAGGATGTTGATAGTGGGGGGATTCAGTGATGGTAACCCCCAGGATGTTGATAGTGGGGGGGGATTCAGTGATGGTAACCCCCAGGGTGTTGATAGTGGGGGGGATTCAGTGATGGTAACCCCCAGGATGTTGATAGTGGGGGGGGATTCAGTGATGGTAACCCCCAGGATGTTGATAGTGGGGGGGGATTCAGTGATGGTAACCCCCAGGATGTTGATAGTGGGGGGATTCAGTGATGGTAACCCCCAGGATGTTGATAGTGGGGGGGGATTCAGTGATGGTAACCCCCAGGGTGTTGATAGTGGGGGGGATTCAGTGATGGTAACCCCCAGGGTGTTGATAGTGGGGGGGGATTCAGTGATGGTAACCCCCAGGATGTTGATAGTGGGGGGGGATTCAGTGATGGTAACCCCCAGGATGTTGACAGTGGGGGGATTCAGTGATGGTAACCCCCAGGATGTTGATAGTGGGGGATTCGGTGATGGTAACCCCCAGGATGTTGACAGTGGGGGGGATTCGGTGATGGTAACCCCCAGGATGTTGACAGTGGGGGGGATTCAGTGATGGTAACCCCCAGGATGATGACAGTGGGGGGGATTCAGTGATGGTAACCCCCAGGATGTTGATAGTGGGGGGATTCAGTGATGGTAACCCCCAGGATGTTGATAGTGGGGGGGTTCAGTGATGGTAACCCCCAGGATGTTGATAGTGGGGGGGGGGATTCAGTGATGGTAACCCCCAGGATGTTGATAGTGGGGGGGTTCAGTGATGGTAACCCCCAGGATGTTGATAGTGGGGGGGGGGATTCAGTGATGGTAACCCCCAGGATGTTGATAGTGGGGGGGGGGATTCAGTGATGGTAACCCCCAGGATGTTGATAGTGGGGGGGGTTCAGTGATGGTAACCCCCAGGATGTTGATAGTGGGGGGATTCAGTGATGGTAACCCCCAGGATGTTGATAGTGGGGGGGATTCGGTGATGGACATTGATATGTCATCACAGGTATGAAAGAAGAGGGCAGTGGGACAAAAAGGAGAGAACAATTGTCACCTACCCCAGCTCACAGGTCAAAGCACCATCTCGATAGCAAAAGTATCAAAGAAGAAGGAAGTTCCAGACAGAAGAATCCACAGAGAAAACTCAGAATATTCTAGAAAGACACAAAACCTGATGGTAATTTACAGGGTGACTAAAATTCTAGATTTTATTAATGAGTGGGATTTGTTTTTATTTGAACAGTAGACCATAAGAATCTTGTTTTATTCGGGTTAATAGTTAGAAGGGATTTATTCGGTTTGTTAATAGTTAATTTGCTCACTGTTAGATAAATAGTTACATGTTGATTTCAGAGTAAGTGTCAGGGGTTTATGTTCTAAGGGGTTGCTGAAGAGTGGGTCACACCACCTCTCACACACTGTTTACAGATTATAGGAGGAGGTATTCCTCTTTGGGTGTCTAGTTCTCCAGGGTTGGTGGGGGTGGGGGCTCCATCACTGCTATAAAACACTAAGAAGAAGAAAACTTGCCTGTTAACATTTTGTGACTCGTGCACCAGGACACTCAGATCCCTCTGCATCTTGGAATTCCACAGTTGTTCTCCCTTTCAGTAACACTCCACCCTTTCATTCTTCTTGCCAAAGTGAACAAGTTCACATTCTCCCGCTTGCTACCCCCACCTGCCAGATTTGTACCCACTGACTCAACCCATCTCTAGCCGTCTGTCACTTCCGCAGTATACTTTCCCACCCACCTTCGTGTCATAAGAACAAAGAACAAAGAAAATTCCAGCACAGGAACAGGCCCTTCGGTCCTCCAAGCTTGCACCGACCATGCTGCCCAACTTAACTAAAACCTCCTACGCTTCTGGGGACCATATCCCTCTATTCCCATCCTATTCATGGATTTGTCCAGACACCCCTTAAAACTCACCATCGTATCCACTTCCACTCCCTCCCCCGGCAGCGAGTTCCAGGCACCCACCCCCCTCTGTGTAAAAAATCTGCCTCGTCCATCTCCTTTAAACCTTGCCCCTCACACCTTAAACCCCTGCCCCCCTAGTAACTGACTCTTCCATCCTGGGAAAAAGCTTCTGACTATCCACTCTGTCCATGCCTCTCATAGTCTTGTAGGCTTCTATCAGGTCTCCCCCTCAACGTCCATTGCTCCAGTGAGAACAAACCAAGTTTCTCCAATCTCTCCTCATAGCTAATGCCCTCCATACCAGGCAACATCCTGGTAAATCTTTTCTGTCCCCTCTCTAAAGCCTCCACATCCTTCTGGCAGTGTGGCAACCAGAATTGAACACTATAATCCAACTGCGATCTAACTAAGCTTTGCAAATTTACCCCACCGTGCCTACACTCCCCTTTCCAAGTCATTGGTATAAATTACAAACAGTTGGCACCTCAGCACAGGCCTCTGAAAGACCCAACTCATCACATCACGCCAATCAGAAAAGCACCCATTTATGCCTACTCTCTGCCTTCTCCTGACTGGAAAATCTCCTGTCCAGGCTGACATGCTGCCCCCTACATCATGAGCTTTTACTTTTTGCAATAAGCTTTGATGTGACACCTTATCAGATGCTTTCGGGAAATCTAAGTACAGTACATCCACAGGTTCCCCTCTACCACAGCCCATTACCCCATCAAAGAACTCCAGTAAACATGATTTCCCTTCACACAACCAGGGCTGCACCTTCCCGCTTACCTGGAGTTTCTCTGAGTGCCCAGTTATAATCTCCCTAAGGATCAATTCTGAAACCTAATCCCCCGTCAAGCTCTCTGGCCGATAACTTCCCATTTTCGTTCTCTCCCTTCTTGGATAGAAGGGGATATATTTAAGACTTTCCAATCTGATGGAACTTTCCAGCATCTGGTGAATTTTGTGAAATTAGCACCAGTCTATCCGCAACCTCATCCGCCACTTCTGTTAAGACCCTAGGATTGATCCATAGGCTGGATGCTTCCTGTCCCACCCACCACAGGGATCGGGAATGACCATACAAAGCTTCATTGACTTGGACGGAAATCTCCAGCTTGGTGTGAGAGCAGCTGGACAATCCCACCCAGAGAGTTTTACGGCACAAAGGTATCATTCTGTTTTCCTCTGCCGCTCTCGTTCATCCCTCTCTCCACCTCTCTAATTCCGTTTCTTCTTTCTCTCCTTTCCTTCACATTGCCAACTCCTCCCACTCCATCTCCTTCCCTCATTCTGTCTCTCTCTCCAACCTCTTCCTCTCTCCCAGTCTCTACCTATCTCTGTCAGTCTTTCTCTCTATCTATCCAAGTCTTTCTCTTTTTCTCCCTATCCCAGTCTTTCTTTCTCTATCGCAGTCTCTCTCTTACTGTCTAGCCCAGTCTCTCTATCCCAGTCTCTCTCTATCCTAATCTCTCTCTCTCTATCCCAATCTCTCTCTCTCTCTATCCCAGTCTCTCTCTCTCTCTCTATCCCAGTCTCTCTCTCTCTCTATCCCAGTCTCTCTCTCTCTCTCTCTATCCCAATCTCTCTCTCTCTCTCTATCCCAGTCTCTCTCTCTCTATCCCAGTCTCTCTCTCTCTCTCTCTATCCCAGTCTCTCTCTCTCTCTCTCTATCCCAGTCTCTCTCTCTCTCTATCCCAGTCTCTCTCTCTCTCTCTCTCTATCCCAGTCTCTCTCTCTCTCTCTCTCTATTGCAGTCTCTCTCTCTCTAGCCCAGTCTCTCTCTCTCTGTCTCTCTCTATCCCAGTCTCTCTCGCTTTCAATCTGTCACTCTCCCTCTGTCTCTCTCTCTGTGTCTCCATCATTCTCTCTCTCTCGCACTCTGACTCTCATTCTCTTTGACTCTTTTCTCTCTATCCCTCTGCCTCCCTCTCTCTATCGCTCTCTCTCTTTATTTTAATCTCTCTTTTTATCCCTCTCTTCCTCTATCCCTCTCTCTCTATATTGCACTATTTGTCTATCCCTCTCTCTCTATATCCCCCTCTCTCTCTGTCTCTCTCTGTCTCTCCGTCTGTCTATCTCTATCTCTCTATCCCTCTCTCTTTATATCACGCTCTTTGTCTATCCCTTTCTCTCTATATCCCCCTCTCTCTATTCCTCTCTCTCTGTCTCTCTCTCACTCTCTCTGTCTCTCTCTCTCTGTCTCTCTCTCACTCTCTCTGTCTCTCTCTCTCTCTGTCTCTGTCTCTCTCTGTCTATCTCTCTCTCTGTCTATTCCCCCTCTCTCTCTCTCTGATCCCTTCCCCCGCCCTCTCTCCGCACTTGTCAGGTTACAACTATCTGTGGACTTTTGGCAAGTGTGTGAATGGGGAGGGACCTGCCCTGATTTATCCTGGGATGGGAGCTGGGGTCAGCAGTGCAGGGTTCCAGCTGGGCTCCGAGGTTGCAGTCACTGTCTCTGCCGAGGGAACCACCGGGGCCTGGGCAGCGACACACAGGCATGGCTGAACAAGCTCCACAGAGCCCACACCATGAGAAACACAGCAAGGAGATCGACCTGGTCAGCAGAGATCCCAAACACCTCAATGACGAAATCGTTAAGGTAAGCTCCTGGCATTGGAGGTCATTCTCAAAGAAGTTGCCAGGGATATTTTGCCTTTATTGATCAAAGGATAGAACATTGGGCGGCATGGTAGCACAGTGGTTAGCGCTGCTGCTTCACAGCTCCAGGGTCTTGGGTTCGATCCCTGGCTCGGGTCACTGTCTGTGTGGAGTTTGCACATTCTCCCCGTGTCTGTGTGGGTTTCCTCCGGGTGCTCCGGTTTCCTCCCACAGTCCAAAGATGTGCGGGTTAGGTTGATTGGCTGTGCTAAAATTGCCCCTTAGTGTCCAGGGATGCTTAAGTTAGAGGGATTAGTGGGTAAAATGTGTAGGGATGTAGGGGTAGGGCCTGGGCAGGATTCTGGTCAGTGCGGACTCGATGGGCCAAAGGGCCTCTTTCTGCACTGTGGGGTTCTATAATTCTATAATATAAGCGCGGAGAGACTGTGACGGAGCTGTATAAAACACTGGAGAAGCCACTGCATGGTGGGCAGTTCTGGTCTCCACACTGTAAGACTGGAAGGGGTGCAGCGGAGATTCACCAGGACGCTACCTGGGATGGAGCATTTAAATTAAGTTTATTTATTAGTGTCTCAAGTAGACTCACATTAACACTGCAATGAAGTTAGTGTGAAAATTCCCTAGGAGAGATTGGA
The DNA here is from genome assembly GCF_965287045.1 of Carcharhinus amblyrhynchos. NCBI lineage: Eukaryota > Metazoa > Chordata > Chondrichthyes > Carcharhiniformes > Carcharhinidae > Carcharhinus > Carcharhinus amblyrhynchos. The sequence goes on along the minus strand of NW_027650195.1, from coordinate 111,826 downwards.
TAGACTTGAGTTGTTTTGGTCGGAGCAGAGAAGGCTGAGGGGGGGACCTGATGGAGGGGTAAAATATTAGGAGAGGTAGAGATAAGATGGATAGGAAGAAATTTTCCCCCTTGCGCAGAGGGGTCAACACCCAGGGGGCAGTGTCCCCCTCTGATCCCCCTCCAGTGCAATCACATCCTTCCTATAGTGTGGAGACCGGAACTGCACGCTGTGCTCCAGCTGTAATTCTAACCAGTGTTTTATACAGTTCCATCACTGCTTCCCTGCTCTTACATTCAATTATTCAGCGAATGAAGACAAGAATCCCGTCTGCCTTTTGAACCACCTTATCCCCCTGCCTTCAGGGGTCAATGGACAATCACCCCAAGGTCCCTCTGGTCCTCTGTCCCAGCATCCTATCATTCATCGTCGATACCCTTACCTTGTTGCAGGAGCAGCCATTTGGCCCATTGATCTCCACCCACCGCAACCCCACACAGGCCATTCCATGTAACTCCATGTATTTACTCTGCTAATACCCCGAACCTACATGTCTTTGGATGCCAAGGGACAATTTAGTATGGCCAATCCACCTAACCTACACATCTTTGGACACTAAGGGACAATTTAGCATGGCCAATCCACCTAACCTGCACATCTTTGGACACTAGGGGACAATTTAGCATGGCCAATCCACCCAACCTGCACATCTTTGGACACTAGGGGACAATTTAGCATGGCCAATCCACCCTAACCTACACATCTTTGTTAGTCCTTCAGTAATGCATCACCTTACATTTTTCAGAGTTAAATTTCATTGGCCGCTGTTCTGCCCATCTGACCGGCCTGTCTATAGTGTTCTGTAATCTAAGGCTATTGTCCTTCCTATTTAGACCATCAATTTTTGTGTCATCTGTGAACTTATTGATCATAACTCCTACATTCACAGATTCCCAATCACTAATGTATACTACAAATAGCAATGGTCCCAGCACTGATCCCGCTGGTACACCACTGGACACAGGCTTCCAGTTACAAAAACACCATTGGACCATCACCCTTGGCCTCCTGTTACTTAGTCAGGAGTGTTTGATGGGGCACAGTGTAGAGGGAGCTTTACTCTGTATCTAATCCCGTGCTGTACCTGTCCTGGGAGTGTTTGATGGGGGGACAGTGTAGAGGGAGCTTTACTCTGTATCTAACCCCGTGCTGTACCTGTCCTGGGAGTGTTTGATGGGGGGACAGTGTAGAGGGAGCTTTACTCTGTATCTAACCCCGTGCTGTACCTGTCCTGGGAGTGTTTGATGGGGGGGACAGTGTAGAGGGAGCTTTACTCTGTATCTAACCCTGTGCTGTACCTGTCCTGGGAGTGTTTGACGGGGGACAGTGTAGAGGGAGCTTTACTCTGTATCTAACCCTGTGCTGTACCTGTCCTGGGAGTGTTTGATGGGAACAGTATAGAGGGAGCTTTACTCTGTATCTAACCCCGTGCTGTACCTGTCCTGGGAGTGTTTGATGGGGGACAGTGGAGAGGGAGCTTTACTCTGTATCTAACCCCGTGCTGTACCTGTCCTGGGAGTGTTTGATGGGGGACAGTGGAGAGGGAGCTTTACTCTGTATCTAACCCCGTGCTGTACCTGTCCTGGGAGTGTTTGATGGGGGACAGTGTAGAGGGAGCTTTACTCTGTATCTAACCCCGTGCTGTACCTGTCCTGGGAGTGTTTGATGGGGGGCAGTGGAGAGGGAGCTTTACTCTGTATCTAACCCTGTGCTGTACCTGTCCTGGGAGTGTTTGATGGGGGACAGTGTAGAGGGAGCTTTACTCTGTATCTAACCCTGTGCTGTACCTGTCCTGGGAGTGTTTGATGGGGGACAGTGTAGAGGGAGCTTTACTCTGTATCTAACCCTGTGCTGTACCTGTCCTGGGAGTGTTTGATGGGGGACAGTGTAGAGGGAGCTTTACTCTGTATCTAACCCCGTGCTGTACCTGTCCTGGGAGTGTTTGATGGGGGACAGTGGAGAGGGAGCTCTGCAGTGAGCTGAAGCTGCTGGATATAATATCCTGGTCCCAGGGAGGGAACAGTCTATATTTAATGGACCGTCTGAATTGCTGAGCTTTTTCTGACCTCGGCTTTCAGTGGAACAGTTGCTAGGACACTCTGACAGAAGGAAACAGCTGGAACAGGGTTGAAATGAGATCTCATCTCAGTTAAAGTTACAGAAAATCTCCATGGAGACGCAATGCAATAAATCATTCTCAAGACTCACTCCAAAACCTCTGCAAATCGAAATTAAATACAACACAGATAATAGTGAGCAAAATGTAATGATACAGTCTGTGTGTGTCTCAGTGTCAGCTCCTGTACAGTCCGTGTGTGTGTGTCAGTGTCAGCTCCTGTACAGTCCGTGTGTGTCTCAGTGTCAGCTCCTGTACGGTCCGTGTGTGTCTCAGTGTCAGCTCCTGTACGGTCCGTGTGTGTCTCAGTGTCAGCTCCTGTACGGTCTGTGTGTGTGTCAGTGTCAGCTCCTGTACAGTCCGTGTGTGTGTGTCAGTGTCAGCTCCTGTACAGTCCGTGTGTGTCTCAGTGTCAGCTCCTGTACGGTCTGTGTGTGTCTCAGTGTCAGCTCCTGTATGGTCCGTGTGTGTCTCAGTGTCAGCTCCTGTACGGTCTGTGTGTGTGTCAGTGTCAGCTCCTGTACAGTCCGTGTGTGTGTGTCAGTGTCAGCTCCTGTACGGTCTGTGTGTGTCTCAGTGTCAGCTCCTGTACGGTCCGTGTGTGTCTCAGTGTCAGCTCCTGTACGGTCCGTGTGTGTCTCAGTGTCAGCTCCTGTACGGTCCGTGTGTGTGTCTCAGTGTCAGCTCCTGTACAGTCCGTGTGTGTGTCTCAGTGTCAGCTCCTGTACGGTCTGTGTGTGTCTCAGTGTCAGCTCCTGTACGGTCTGTGTGTGTCTCAGTGTCAACTCCTGTACGGTCCGTGTCTGTGTCTCAGTGTCAGCTCCTGTACGGTCTGTGTGTGTCTCAGTGTCAGCTCCTGTACGGTCCGTGTGTGTGTCTCAGTGTCAGCTCCTGTACGGTCTGTGTGTGTCTCAGTGTCAACTCCTGTACGGTCCGTGTGTGTGTGTCAGTGTCAGCTCCTGTACAGTCCGTGTGTGTGTCTCAGTGTCAGCTCCTGTACGGTCCGTGTGTGTCTCAGTGTCAGCTCCTGTACGGTCTGTGTGTGTCTCAGTGTCAGCTCCTGTACGGTCCGTGTGTGTGTCTCAGTGTCAGCTCCTGTACGGTCTGTGTGTGTCTCAGTGTCAACTCCTGTACGGTCTGTGTGTGTGTGTCAGTGTCAGCTCCTGTACGGTCCGTGTGTGTCTCAGTGTCAGCTCCTGTACGGTCTGTGTGTGTCTCAGTGTCAACTCCTGTATGGTCCGTGTGTGTGTGTCAGTGTCAGCTCCTGTACGGTCCGTGTGTGTCTCAGTGTCAGCTCCTGTACGGTCTGTGTGTGTGTGTCAGTGTCAACTCCTGTACGGTCTGTGTGTGTGTCTCAGTGTCAGCTCCTGTACGGTCTGTGTGTGTGTCTCAGTGTCAGCTCCTGTACGGTCTGTGTGTGTGTCAGTGTCAGCTCCTGTACAGTCCGTGTGTGTGTCTCAGTGTCAACTCCTGTACGGTCCGTGTGTGTGTGTCTCAGTGTCAGCTCCTGTACGGTCTGTGTGTGTGTCTCAGTGTCAGCTCCTGTACGGTCCGTGTGTGTGTGTCTCAGTGTCAGCTCCTGTACGGTCTGTGTGTGTCTCAGTGTCAGCTCCTGTACAGTCCGTGTGTGTCTCAGTGTCAGCTCCTGTACAGTCCGTGTGTATCTCAGTGTCAGCTCCTGTACAGTCCGTGTGTGTGTGTCTCAGTGTCAGCTCCTGTACAGTCCGTGTGTATCTCAGTGTCAGCTCCTGTACAGTCCGTGTGTATCTCAGTGTCAGCTCCTGTACAGTCCGTGTGTATCTCAGTGTCAGCTCCTGTACAGTCCGTGTGTGTGTGTGTCAGTGTCAGCTCCTGTACAGTCCGTGTGTGTGTCTCAGTGTCAACTCCTGTACGGTCTGTGTGTGTGTGTCAGTGTCAGCTCCTGTACGGTCTGTGTGTGTCTCAGTGTCAACTCCTGTATGGTCCGTGTGTGTGTGTCAGTGTCAGCTCCTGTACGGTCTGTGTGTGTGTCTCAGTGTCAGCTCCTGTACGGTCCGTGTGTGTGTCTCAGTGTCAGCTCCTGTACGGTCCGTGTGTGTCTCAGTGTCAGCTCCTGTACAGTCCGTGTGTGTGTCTCAGTGTCAACTCCTGTACGGTCTGTGTGTGTGTCTCAGTGTCAGCTCCTGTACGGTCCGTGTGTGTGTGTCTCAGTGTCAGCTCCTGTACGGTCTGTGTGTGTCTCAGTGTCAGCTCCTGTACAGTCCGTGTGTGTCTCAGTGTCAGCTCCTGTACAGTCCGTGTGTATCTCAGTGTCAGCTCCTGTACAGTCCGTGTGTGTGTGTCTCAGTGTCAGCTCCTGTACGGTCCGTGTGTGTCTCAGTGTCAGCTCCTGTACAGTCCGTGTGTATCTCAGTGTCAGCTCCTGTACAGTCCGTGTGTATCTCAGTGTCAGCTCCTGTACAGTCCGTGTGTGTGTCTCAGTGTCAACTCCTGTACGGTCCGTGTGTGTGTCTCAGTGTCAGCTCCTGTACGGTCCGTGTGTGTCTCAGTGTCAGCTCCTGTACGGTCTGTGTGTGTCTCAGTGTCAGCTCCTGTACGGTCTGTGTGTGTGTGTCAGTGTCAGCTCCTGTACGGTCTGTGTGTGTCTCAGTGTCAGCTCCTGTACGGTCCGTGTGTGTCTCAGTGTCAGCTCCTGTACGGTCCGTGTGTGTCTCAGTGTCAGCTCCTGTACGGTCAGTGTGTGTGTCTCAGTGTCAGCTCCTGTACGGTCCGTGTGTGTGTCTCAGTGTCAGCTCCTGTACGGTCCGTGTGTGTCTCAGTGTCAGCTCCTGTACGGTCAGTGTGTGTGTCTCAGTGTCAGCTCCTGTACGGTCAGTGTGTGTGTCTCAGTGTCAGCTCCTGTACGGTCAGTGTGTGTGTCTCAGTGTCAGCTCCTGTACGGTCCGTGTGTGTCTCAGTGTCAGCTCCTGTACGGTCAGTGTGTGTGTCTCAGTGTCAGCTCCTGTACGGTCCGTGTGTGTGTCAGTGTCAGCTCCTGTACGGTCCGTGTGTGTGAGCTTTTGGCCCATAGCCTTCCCTTAGAACCACTGAAAAGTCGCAGCAGACATAGAGGCCATTCAGCCCATCTTATTCATGCTAGCCCAAGCACTCCCAGGTACCCTTTCTAACCCCACCTTCCTGCACACGGCCCTGTAGCTTACAGCACTGAGGGTGCGGATCTAGGTGCTGTTCAAAAGACTTTAGAGTCTCTGTCTCCACCATCAACTTGGACAGTGAATTCCAGATACCCTCCACCCTCTGCGTAACAAACCTCATGCCCCCGCTACACCGACTGCCACTGATCCTGAATCTCTGATTCTAGAATTCTCCATGGACAGAAAACTATTTTATTCTGTCCATTCTATCTCTCCCCCCTCATCATTTTATACACCTCTATCAAATCACCCCTCAGCTTTCTTTGTTCCAAAAAGTAACCCCAAACTCTCCAATCTCTCCTCGTAGCTACACTTTTCCAGGACTGGCAACACTCTTGTGAACCTCCTTACCCCTCTCTCCAGAACCACTACATCCTTCCTGTAATGTGGTGACTGGAATGGCACTCACCAGAGTTTTATACAGTTCCAACTGGCCACGTCACCTACCCCCCCGACCTGCTGAACCCTCTCTCAGGATCCCACGCCCCTGCCAAGTTAGTTTAAACTCTCAGCACTGACCCAGTGTGACATTGAGATACACGCCTGTGCTTCTGTGAGTTCCCACATATCACAGGAGGAGCACATCACAGGGGCAAGCTCTCCTACCACAAGTCCCCATAAACCCTTTATTTACTCATTTTTTTAACAAGATGGTATTCTTAATACTATGAACTTATACGCTGACTACCCGTCATTACCCTACTTTGCTAACTTACATTATCGTAACAACATTGAATTTGTTTAATTTGTGTTGCGTATCTCTCTTAATCCCTTCTCCCAAAGAAAAACGCCCTCCCTCCCCTTCACCCAACTCCCACACTTAATTAGCACATCCTGCAGTCACCAAAACCACCCCCCCATACTCTCTCAAACCACCCCCCGCACTCCTAAACCCTCCCTGCACTCCCAAACCCTCCCCCCGCACTCCCAAACCTCTCCCCGCACTCCCCTTCCCACACACTCTCCCTCTCTCTCACACTCTCCCTCTCTCCCACACTCTCCCTCTCTCTTCCACACTACCTCTCTCCCTCACACTCCCTCTCTCTCTCACACTCCCTCTCTCTCACACTCCCTCTCACACTCCCTCTCTCTCACACTCCCTCTCTCTCACATTCCGTCTCCCTCTCTCTCACACTCCCTCTCCCTCACACTCCCTCCCTCTCTCCCACACTCCCTCCCTCTCTCTCTCACATACTCTCTGTCACAGTCCCTCCCTCTCATTCTCCCTCTCTCTCTCACACTCCCTCTCCCTCACTCCCTCTCTCTCTCACACTCCCTCTCTCTCTCTCTCTCACACTGCCTCTCTCTCTCTCTCTCACACTGCCTCTCTCTCTCTCACACTCCCTCTCCCTCTCTCACACTCTCTCCCTCTCTCTCTCACACTCCCTCCCTCTCCCTCACACTCCCTCTCTCTCTCACATTCCCTCTCTCTCTCACATTCCCTCTCTCTCTCTCCCTCACACTCCCTCTCTCTCTCACATTCCCTCTCTCTCTCTCACATTCCCTCTCTCTCTCTCACTCTCTCTCACATTCCCTCTCTCTCACATTCCCTCTCTCTCTCACTCCCTCTCTCTCTCACTCCCTCTCTCTCTCACATTCCCTCTCTCTCTCACTCCCTCGCTCTCTCACTCCCTCTCTCTCTCACATTCCCTCTCTCTCTCACTCCCTCGCTCTCTCACTCCCTCTCTCTCTCACATTCCCTCTCTCTCTCTCTCTCTGTCCTGCAGGTGGATTTTGAGGAGGTGATGGCGGAACCAGAGGGCTGGTACAGTTTTGGATTTATTTGGAGGATCAGCCACACAACATTCACTGTGTCGGGTTACTGGTGTTACCGGCTGCTGACAGCTATCTTTGGGATCCCAGCGGCAGTGCTGTGGGGGTTCCTGTACGCCTGCCTCTCCTTCCTGCAGGTGTGGGTTGGAGTACCCTGTCTGCGCTGTTACCTGATGGAGCTGGAATGCCTGATCACCACCTTCCCAGTCTGTGTCCGGGGGATCTGTGACCCCTTCTTCCACGCTGCGGGGGGATTGCTGCTCAGCATGCGACTGGCACTCCACAAGGACAGCTAACAACACCCAGAGGAACAGGTCATCCACAACCTTCCCAGCCACTCCCAGGGGACAGCAGAGGGCAGAGTGGCCTGCAGCAGCTGCGAAAAACTGTCAAAATGTCTCGTCCACATTACAATCTGTAACCTTCATCCAAATTCCCTCAATAAGAGATATCTGTACACTGACTGGTGTCTCTCAGTCCCCTCTCTCTCTCAGGGTGATATCTGTACACTGACTGGTGTCCCTCAGTCCCCCCTCTCTCTCTCAGGGAGATATCTGTACACTGACTGGTGTCTCTCAGTCCCCCCTCTCTCTCTCTCAGGGAGATATTTGTACACTGACTGGTGTCCCTCAGTCCCCCCTCTCTCTCTCAGGGAGATATCTGTACACTGACTGGTGTCACTCAGTCCCCCCTCTCTCTCTCAGGGAGATATCTGTACACTGACTGGTGTCTCTCAGTCTCCTCTCTCTCTCTCAGGGAGATATTTGTACACTGACTGGTGTCTCTCAGTCTCCTCTCTCTCTCAGGGAGATATCTGTACACTGACTGGTGTCTCTCAGTGCCCCCTCTCTCTCTCAGGGAGATATTTGTACACTGACTGGTGTCTCTCAGTCTCCTCTCTCTCTCAGGGAGATATCTGTACACTGACTGGTGTCTCTCAGTCCCCCCTCTCTCTCTCAGGGAGATATTTGTACACTGACTGGTGTCTCTCAGTCTCCTCTCTCTCTCAGGGAGATATCTGTACACTGACTGGTGTCTCTCAGTCCCCCCTCTCTCTCTCAGGGAGATATCTGTACAGTGACTGGTGTCTCTCAGTCCCCTCTCTCTCTCTCAGGGAGATATCTGTACACTGACTGGTGTCTCTCAGTCCCCTCTCTCTCTATCAGGGAGATATCTGTACACTGACTGGTGTCTCTCAGTCCTCTCTCTCTCTCTCAGGGAGATATCTGTACACTGACTGGTGTCTCTCAGTCCCCTCTCTCTCTCTCTCAGGGAGATATCTGTATACTGACTGGTGTCTCTCAGTCCCCCCTCTCTCTCTCAGGGAGATATCTGTACACTGACTGGTGTCTCTCAGTCCCCCCTCTCTCTCTCTCTCTCAGGGAGATATCTGTACACTGACTGGTGTCTCTCAGTCCCCCCTCTCTCTCTCTCTCTCAGGGAGATATCTGTACACTGACTGGTGTCTCTCAGTCCTCTCTCTCTCTCTCAGGGAGATATCTGTACACTGACTGGTGTCTCTCAGTCCCCTCTCTCTCTCTCGGGGAGATATCTGTATACTGACTGGTGTCTCTCAGTCCTCTCTCTCAGGGAGATATCTGTACACTGACTGGTGTCTCTCAGTCCCCTCTCTCTCTCTCTCTCAGGGAGATATCTGTACACTGACTGGTGTCTCTCAGTCTCCTCTCTCTCGCTCTCAGGGAGATATCTGTACACTGACTGGTGTCTCTCAGTCCCCTCTCTCTCTCTCAGGGGGATATCTGTACACTGACTGGTGTCTCTCAGTTCCCCCTCTCTCTCTCTCAGGGAGATATCTGTACACTGACTGGTGTCTCTCAGTCCCCTCTCTCTCTCTCAGGGAGATATCTGTACACTGACTGGTGTCTCTCAGTCCCCCCTCTCTCTCTCAGGGAGATATCTGTACACTGACTGGTGTCTCTCAGTCCCCTCTCTCTCTCAGGGAGATATCTGTATACTGACTGGTGTCTCTCAGTCCCCTCTCTCTCTCTCAGGGAGATATCTGTACACTGACTGGTGTCACTCAGTCCCCCCTCTCTCTCTCAGGGAGATATCTGCACACTAACTGGTGTCTCTCAGTCCCCTCTCTCTCTCAGGGAGATATCTGTACACTGACTGGTGTCTCTCAGTCCCCTCTCTCTCAGGGAGATATCTGTACACTGACTGGTGTCTCTCAGTCCCCTCTCTCTCAGGGAGATATCTGTACACTGACTGGTGTCACTCAGTCCCCCCTCTCTCTCTCAGGGAGATATCTGTACACTGACTGGTGTCTCTCAGTCCCTCTCTCTCAGGGAGATATCTGTACACTGACTGGTGTCACTCAGTCCCCTCTCTCTCTCTCAGGGAGATATCTGTACACTGACTGGTTTCTCTCAGTCCCCTCTCTCTCTCCCAGGGTGATATCTGTACACGGACTGGTGTCTCTCAGTCCCCTCTCTCTCTCCCAGGGTGATATCTGTACACTGACTGGTGTCACTCAGTCCCCTCTCTCTCTCTCAGGGAGATATCTGTACACTGACTGGTTTCTCTCAGTCCCCTCTCTCTCTCTCAGGGAGATATCTGTACACTGACTGGTGTCTCTCAGTCCCCTCTCTCTCTCAGGGAGATATCTGTACACTGACTGGTGTCTCTCAGTTGACTGCTGATTTTAATAAAATAATTCTTGCTTTCACAATGTGCTTCTATTTAATACGATTGAAATAAAAGAGTTTAATAAAGTGAGTCAAAACTTCACATTTCTATCAGATTATAATGCAAGTTTCACAACTGGGCTGCCAGAGACGGAAACTGCAATTTAAACAAATGCTACAGCAGAGAGGGACAAGAGAGGCCAGAATCACATCGTCTCAGAAAGTGCACAGCGTTACAGTGAGGGGTGTGGGGTGTATCAGAGTGTTACAGTGAGGGGTGTGGGATATATCAGAGTGTTACAGTGAGGGGTGTGGGGTATATCAGAGTGTTACAGTGAGGGGTGTGGGGTATATCAGAGTGTTACAGTGAGGGGTGTGGGGTATATCAGAGTGTTACAGTGAGGGGTGTGGGGTGTATCAGAGTGTTACAGTGAGGGGTGTGGGATATATCAGAGTGTTACAGTGAGGGGTGTGGGGTATATCAGAGTGTTACAGTGAGGGGTGTGGGGTATATCAGAGTGTTACAGTGAGGGGTGTGGGATATATCAGAGTGTTACAGTGAGGGGTGTGGGATATATCAGAGTGTTACAGTGAGGGGTGTGGGGTGTATCAGAGTGTTACAGTGAGGGGTGTGGGATATATCAGAGTGTTACAGTGAGGGGTGTGGGGTATATCAGAGTGTTACAGTGAGGGGTGTGGGGTATATCAGAGTGTTACAGTGAGGGGTGTGGGATATATCAGAGTGTTACAGTGAGGGGTGTGGGATATATCAGAGTGTTACAGTGAGGGGTGTGGGATATATCAGAGTGTTACAGTGAGGGGTGTGGGATATATCAGAGTGTTACAGTGAGGGGTGTGGGGTATATCAGAGTGTTACAGTGAGGGGTGTGGGGTGTATCAGAGTGTTACAGTGAGGGGTGTGGGATATAGAGTGTTACAGTGAGGGGTGCGGGGTATATCAGAGTGTTACAGTGAGGGGTGTGGGGTATATCAGAGTGTTACAGTGAGGGGTGTGGGGTATATCAGAGAGTGTTACAGTGAGGGGTGTGGGATATATCAGAGTGTTACAGTGAGGGGTGTGGGGTATATCAGAGAGTGTTACAGTGAGGGGTGTGGGATATATCAGAGTGTTACAGTGAGGGGTGTGGGGTATATCAGAGTGTTACAGTGAGGGGTGTGAGGTATATCAGAGTGTTACAGTGAGGGGTGTGGGATATATCAGAGTGTTACAGTGAGGGGTGTGGGATATATCAGAGTGTTACAGTGAGGGGTGTGGGATATATCAGAGTGTTACAGTGAGGGGTGTGGGATATATCAGAGTGTTACAGTGAGGGGTGTGGGATATATCAGAGTGTTACAGTGAGGGGTGTGGGATATATCAGAGTGTTACAGTGAGGGGTGTGGGATATATCAGAGTGTTACAGTGAGGGGTGTGGGATATATCAGAGTGTTACAGTGAGGGGTGTGGGATATATCAGCGTGTTACAGTGAGGGGTGTGGGGTGTATCAGAATGTTACAGTGAGTGGTGTGCGGTGTATCAGTGTGACAGTGAGGGGTGTAGGGTATATTGGAGTGAGGAGGAGGTGAGGGAGTAGGGAGGGAGGGAATGAAGGAGGGCTTGAGAGAGTGAGGGAGGGACGTGGTGAGGGAAGGACTGAAGAACAGAATGAGTGATGGAGCGAGTGAGTGAGGAAGTGATGGTGAGGGTGTGAGGGACAGAGGGAGGGAGTGGGCAGTGAGGTGAGGGAGTGAGTGAGGGAATGAGGAGCTGAGGGAGTGAAGAGGTGAGGGAGTGAGTGAGTGATGAAGGAAAAAGTAAGAAGAGGTTTATCTTGGTGAGGGAGTATGTGAGTGTGTGTGGGGGGTGAGTGAAAAGTTAAATTTAACAATTAGTCACAAGTAAGGCCCACATTAACAGTGCAATGAAGTTACTGCAAAAATTCCCTGGGGAACGAGTGAGTAAATGAGTGAGCGAGTGAGCGAAGGAGGGAGTGAGTAAGCGAGAGTGAGTGAAAGACTGAGTGTCTATCTCTCTGCCATCTGACTGTGTGCCAGGGTTGCTGCTCTCCTGCCTCTGGAGTCCCTGGGCTGGATCCTGGTGCCACCCTCAGGACGACAGTTTGGGGGTCCCATCTGCAGTGGTGCCCCCCGGTGTTTTGAAGAGGGCAGCAGCCCGTGCCTTCATGCCGTATTTGGAGGGAGTGCCCTGCTTACTGGTGAGTTTCTCCAGGGCTCCACTGCTACTCCGACGCAGGGCGGTGCCCATGTCCGAGGAGGATTCAGCTTTCCTGGGTTCCTGCAGCTCCTCGGAACCTGACTTGAGGCGTTTGCACTGTAGAAGTTCCCGAAAGACCGAATCCATGTTCTTCACAACCTCCTGGGGAGAGACAACACCGTGATCATAACTTGGTATGGTTCATTCCAACATTCATCATCTCTGCAGCCAGTGCAAAGGTTAGGTGGATTGGCCATGCTAAATTGTCCCTTGGTGTCCAAAGATGTGTAGGTTAGGTGGATTGGCCATGCTAAATTGGCCCTTAGTGTCCAAAGATGTGTGGGTTAGGTGGATTGGCCATGCTAAATTGCCCCTTTGTGTCCAAATGCATAGCTTAGGTAGATTGTCCATGGTGAACAAGTTGCAAGTAACATTCACACCTCAAAAGAGCGAGCCAATGACATCACCAACAAGAGAGGATCTAACCATCTCCCCCTTAATATTCAATGGTATTCCCATCACTGAACCCCCCACTATCAACATCCTGGGGGTTACCATCACTGAATCCCCCACTATCAACATCCTGGGGGTTACCATCACTGAATTCCGCCCCCCCCTCACTCCCTCCACCCCCGACACACAGTGACAGCCGTGTGTACCATCTACAAGATGCACTGCAGCGACTCACCGAGGCTCCTTAGGCAGCACCTTCCAAACCCACCACCTCTACCATCTAGAAGGACAAGGGCAGCAGATACCTGGGAACACCCCCCACCTGGAGGTTCCCCTCCGAGTCACTCACCATCCCGACTGGGAAATATATCGGCCGTTCCTTCACCGTGGGCTGGGGTCAAAATCCTGGAACTCCCTCCCTAACAGCGCCGTGGGTGTACCTACTTCAAAGTGGACCGCAGCAGGTTCAGGATGGCAGCTCACCCACCAGCTCCTTAAGAGGGTAATTAGGATGGGGGATGAACACTGAGCCTGGCCGACGATACTCAGAGGGAAGTATGGGAATCAAAGGGTGGTGTCGGTGAGTGGGGAGAAGGTGGAAGGTCGTTGTGACCGAATGGATGTTGGGGCAGACTAGAGGGGCTGAATGGCCTCCTGCCCTGCATCATTCAGTAACAGCAGTTTCAGACCTGCACGTTACCCATCCCAAGGGAGTGCGCGACAAGGAGGCCCTTCACCAGTTTACAGTGATCCCGTTCTATCTCACTGACCTTGTTGACCTCTGGTTTGTTGGAATGCTGCCGGTCCAGTTTTCCAGCTATTGTCCGGGCGGGAGTCGGGCTGTGTGTCAACTGCTTCAGATCCAGTGTGTTCCTGCGTTCCTGCACTCCGAGGGATACAGTGTGCCTGTCATCAAATACACAGCTCTGTCTATGTGGAAATAGTACACTTCTCCCTGCTGACACGCTCACATATATACACCCACACATATATGCACCCAGTATACACCCACACACACACACATATACACCCCACACACACACATATACACTCATTACACAAACATATACATCCACACACACACACATACACTCATTACACAAACATATACATCCACACACACACACATATACACTCATTACACAAACATATACATCCACACACACACACATGTACACTCATTACACAAACATATACATCCACACACACACACATATACACTCATTACACAAACATACATGCATACACACACATATACACTCATTACACAAACATATACATCCACACACACACATATACACTCATTACACAAACATACATGCATACACACACATATACACTCATTACACAAACATATACATCCACACACACACACATATACACTCATTACACAAACATATACATCCACACACACACACATATACACTCATTACACAAACATATACATCCACACACACACACACACACATACACACTCATTACACAAACATATACATCCACACACACACATATACACTCATTACACAAACATATACATCCACACACACACATATACACTCATTACACAAACATATACATCCACACACACACACACACATATACACTCATTACACAAACATATACATCCACACACACACATGTACACTCATTACACAAACGTATACATCCACACACACACATGTACACTCATTACACAAACATATACATCCACACACACATACACACACACATATACACTCATTACACAAACATATACATCCACACACACACATATACACTCATTACACAAACATACATGCATACAGAATCACACTCACAACACACGCATGTACGCAATTGCTGTAAAAACCCATCTGGTTCACTGATATCCCTTTAGGGAAGGAAATCTGCTGTCTTTACCCAGTCTGGCCTACATGTGACTCCAGAGCCACAGCAATGTGTTTGACTCTGAAATATCCTGGGGAATGTCCCCGGGCGAGACACACAGTAATATTCAATCGCTAAAAATTCCCAAAGGAACGTAACCAGATAGATCACCCACGTCAACCGAGACACTGGAAAAGACAACAGCAAACCCAGCCCTGTCACACCTGCAAAGTCCTCCTAGCTAACACCTGGGGGCTTGTCCTCCTCACTAACATCTGGGGGCTGATCCTCCTCACTAACATCTGGGGGCTTGTCCTCCTCACTAACATCTGGGGGCTGATCCTCCTCGCTAACATCTGGGGGCTTGTCCTCCTCGCTAACATCTGGGGGCTAGTGCTCACATTGGGAAGCTGCCTCACAGACTCATTGGCTTGACACAGTCATTCTCACAGTACATACCTTAGAAAAAACACTCCAGACCACCACCATTACCATCCCTGGATGTGTCCTGTTCCATGGGCAGGACAGGCCCAGCAGAGGTGGCAGTACAATGCTATACAGTCAGGAGAGAGTTGCCCTGGGAGTCCTCGACATTGACTCCGGACCCCAGGAAGTCTCATTGCTTCAGGTTAGACAGGGGCAAGGAAACCTCTTACTGGTTACCACGTACCGTCCTCCTTTGAGCTGATGAGTCAGTATTCCTCCACGTTGGATAATACTTGGGGGAAGTACTGAGGGTGGAAAAGGTGCAGAATGTACACTGGATGCGGGATTTCAATGTCCAGCACCAAGAGTGACTGGGTCGCAGCACTATTGAGCGATCTAGGCGGGTTCTAAAGGATGTAACTGCTGGACTGGATCTGCCGCAGGTGGTGAAGGAACCAACAAGAGGAAATAACATACCAGACCTCATCCTGACCAATCTGCCGGCTGCAGATGCATCTGTCCATGACAGTATCGGTAAGAGTGACCACCGCACAGTCCTTGTGGAGACAAAGTTCTGCCTTCACATTGAGAATAACCTCCATCGTGTTATGTGGCACTATCGCTGTGCTAAACGGGGCAAACTTCAAACCGATCTAGCATCTCCAGACTGGGCATCCATGAGGTGCTGTGGGCAGTGGAATCGAGCTCTAGCACAATCTGTAATCTCATTGCCCAGCATATCCCCCCACTCAACCATTACCATCAGAGGAGGCTCCACAAATATCCCCACCCTCAGTGATGGACGAGCTCAGTGTGAAAGATTGTACACTTGCAGCAATCTTCAGTCGGAAGTGCTGAGTGGGTGATCCATCTCGGTCCCCTCTGGCGGTCCCCAGCAGATGCCAGTCTCCAGCCAATTCGATTCCCTCCGTGTGATATCAAGAAACTGGAGGAACGGGATGCTGCAAAGGCGATGGGCCCTGATAACATTCCAGCAACAGTACTGCAGACTCCCGAACTTGCCGTTCCCCTGGCCAAGCTCTTCCAGAACAGTAACAACACTGGCATCTACCCAACAATGTGGAAAATTGCCCAGGTACGTCCTGTACACACAAAACAGGACAAATCCAACCCAGGCAATTACCGCCCAGTCAGTCCACCCTCGATCATCAGCGCAGTGATGGAAGGGGTTATCGACAGCGCTATCAAACAGAACCTGCTCAGTAATAACCTGCTCAGTGACGCCCAGTTTGGGTTTCTCCAGGGTCACTCAGCTCCTGGCCTCATTCCAGCCTTGGTTCAAACATGGACAAAGAGCTGAATTCCAGAGGGTGAGGCGAGAGGGACAGCCCTTAACATCAGGGTCACATTCAACCAAGTGTGGCATCAAGGGAGCCCGAGTGAAACTGGACTCGATGGGTCTCAGGGGCAAACTCCCCCCTGTTTGGAGTCATACCTGGTCCATAGGAAGGTGGTTGTGGTTGTGGAGGGTCAGTCACCTCAGCTCCAGGACATCACTGCAGGAGTCCCTCAGGGTTAGTGTCCGAGGCCCAACAACCTTCAGCTGCTTCATCAATCACCTTCCCTCCGTCATAAGGTCAGGAGTGGGGATGTTCGCTGATGATTACACAATGTTCAACACCATTCCCCACTCCTCAGATACTGAAACAGCCCGTGTCCAAACGCAGCGAGATCCGGACAATATCCAGGCTCGGGCTGACAAGTGGCAGTGACATTCACCCCACACAGTGCCAGGCAATGACCATCTCCAACCAGAGAGAGTCTAACCACCTCCCCATTGACATTCAATGGTGTTACCATCACTGAACTCCCCCCACTATCAACATCCTGGGGGTTACCATCACTGAATCCCCCCCACTATCAACATCCTGGGTGTTACCATCACTGAATCCCCCACTATCAACATAAGAACATAAGAACATAAGAAATAGGAGCAGGAGTAGGCCATCTGGCCCTTCGAGCCTGCCCCGCCATTCAATAAGATCATGGCTGATCTGTCGTGGCTCAGTTCCACTTTCCCGCCCTCTCCCCATAACCCTTAATCCCCTCTCTTATCAAAAACCCATCAACCCGCTTCTTAAAAATATTTAGCGAGGCAGCCTCCACCACTTCAACGGGCAGAGAATTCCAGAGATTCACCACCCTTTGAGTGAAGAAGTTCCTCCTCAACTCCGTTCTGAACTGCCCCCCCTTTATCTTGAGGCTGTGCCCCCTAGTCCTACTGTCTTTTTTGAGCGGGAAGAGTCTTTCCACCTCTATCCTATCCATCCCATTCATCATCTTATACGTCTCAATGAGATCTCCCCTCATTCTTCTAAACTCTAACGAGTACAAGCCTAGTTTATTCAGCCTCTCCTCATAGCTCAACCCCCTCAACTCCGGTATCAGCCTAGTAAACCTCCTCTGCACTCCCTCCAAGGCCAAAATATCCTTGCGCAGGTGCGGCGCCCAAAACTGCACACAGTACTCCAGCTGCGGCCTCACCAATGCCCTATACAGCTGCAGCAAGACCTCCCTACTTTTATATTCAATCCCCCTCGCTATGAAGGCCAGCATCCCATTCGCCTTCCTGACCACCTGCTGCACCTGCAGGCTGGGTTTTTGCGACTCATGCACAAGGACCCCGAGGTCCCTCTGCACTGTCGCCTGCTGCAGTTTTTCGCCACGTAAGTAATAGTCCTTCCTACCATTCTTCCTACCAAAGTGGACCACCTCACACTTGCCAACATTAAATTCCATTTGCCATTTCCTGGCCCATTCGCCCAGCCTATCTAGATCCTTCTGCAGACTCTCCACACCCTCCGCACAATTTGCCTTTCCCCCAATCTTGGTGTCATCAGCAAATTTCGACACCCTACACTCGCTGAATCCCCCACTATCAACATCCTGGGGGTTACCATCACTGAATCCCCCCCACTATCAACATCCTGGGTGTTACCATCACTGAATCCCCCACTATCAACATCCTGGGGGTTACCATCACTGAATCCCCCCCACTATCAACATCCTGGGGGTTACCATCACTGAATCCCCCCCACTGTCAACATCCTGTGGGTTACCATCACTGAACACCCCGACTGTCAACATCCTGGGGGTTACCATCACTGAACCCCCCCACTGTCAACATCCTGGGGGTTACCATCACTGAACCCCCCCACTATCAACATCCTGGGGGTTACCATCACTGAACCCCCCCACTGTCAACATCCTGGGGGTTACCATCACTGAATCCCCCCACTATCAACATCCTGGGAGTGACCGTCACTAAACCCCCCACTATCAACATCCTGGAGGTTACCATCACTGAATCCCCCCTACTATCAACATCCTGGAGGTTACCATCACTGAATCCCCTCACTATCAACATCCTGGGGGTTACCATCACTGAATCACCCCACTATCAACATCCTGGGGGTTACCATCACTGAATCCCCCCCACTATCAACATCCTGGGGGTTACCATCACTGAATTTCCCCCTCACCCACCACCCCTCCCTCAAATAAACATCCTGGGGGTTAGCATTGACCAGAAACTGAATTGGGACCCTACCAAATAAATACTGTGGTTACCAGAGCAGGTCAGAGGCTGGGAATCCTGTGGAGAGTAACTCACCTCCTGACTCCCCCCAAAGCCTGTCCACCATCTACAAGGACACAAGTCAGGAGTGTGATGGGATACTCCCCACTTGCCTGGATGGGTGCGGCTCCAACAACACTCGAGAAGCTCGACACCATCCAGGACAAAGCAGCCCCGCTCGATCGACACACTAACCACAAACACTCACTCCCTCCACCCCCGACACACAGTGACAGCCGTGTGTACCATCTACAAGATGCACTGCAGCGACTCACCGAGGCTCCTTAGGCAGCACCTTCCAAACCCACCACCTCTACCACCTAGAAGGACAAGGGCAGCAGATACCGGGGAACACCCCCCACCTGGAGGTTTCCCTCCAAGTCACTCACCATCCCGACTGGGAAATATATTGGCCGTTCCTTCACTGTGGCTGGGATCAAAATCCTGGAACTCCCTCCCTAACAGTGCCATGAGTGTACCTACACCATACGGGGACTGCAGCGAGTTAAAGGAGGCAGCTCACCCATCACCTTCTCAAAGGGCAATTAGGAATATACAATAAACGCTGGGACTGACTAGTGACAGCCTCGTCTCATAAAGGAACAAAGCAGCAAGACCCTCCTCACCTCTCCTCCTGGGCGGGGGTTCGAGTTGGTGGCAGCTTCTGTGCACTGGGGGGACAGGTGGGAATCCGCGCTCCAACATCACTGAACAGAGTCGATATCTTCCTCACTGGACTGCTCCCACACCTCTTCCTCAACACTGGCTCACTCTCTGAGTCACTCAATAGCGCGAGCCTGAACACAAACAGGTACAGCACGGGATTAGATACAGAGTAAAGCTCCCTCTACACTGTCCCACCATCAAACACTCCCAGGACAGGTACAGCACAGGGTTAGATACAGAGTAAAGCTCCCTCTACACTGTCCCACCATCAAACACTCCCAGGACAGGTACAGCACAGGGTTAGATACAGAGTAAAGCTCCCTCTACACTGTCCCACCATCAAACACTCCCAGGACAGGTACAGCACAGGGTTAGATTCAAAGTAAAACTTCCTCTACACTGTCCCCCATCAAACACTCCCAGGACAGGTACAGCACAGGGTTAGATACAGAGTAAAGCTCCCTCTACACTGTCCCCCAACAAACACTCCCAGGACAGGTACAGCACGGGGTTAGATACAGAGTAAAGCTCCCTCTACGCTGTCCCCATCAAACACTCCCAGGACAGGTACAGCACGGGGTTAGATACAGAGTAAAGCTCCCTCTACACTGTCCCCCATCAAACACTCCCAGGACAGGTACAGCATGGGGTTAGATACAGAGTAAAGCTCCCTCTACACTGTCCCCCATCAAACACTCCCAGGACAGGTACAGCACAGGGTTAGATTCAAAGTAAAACTTCCTCTACACTGTCCCCCATCAAACACTCCTAGTACAGGTACAGTTCAGTTTTAGATACAGAGAAAAGTTCTCTTTACACTGTTCCCCATCAAACACTCGCAGGACAGGTACAGCATGGGGTTAGATACAGAGTAAAGCTCCCTCTACACTGTCCCCCATCAAACACTCGCAGGACAGGTACAGCACGGGGTTAGATACAGAGTAAAGCTCCCTCTACACTGTCCCCCATCAAACACTCCCAGGACAGGTACAGCACGGGGTTAGATACAGAGTAAAGCCCCCTCTACACTGTCCCCCCATCAAACACTCCCAGGACAGGGACAGCACGGGGTTAGATACAGAGTAAAGCTCCCTCTACACTGTCCCCCATCAAACACTCGCAGGACAGGTACAGCACAGGGTTAGATACAGAGTAAAGCTCCCTCTACACTGTCCCCCATCAAACACTCCCAGGACAGGTACAGCACGGGGTTAGATACAGAGTAAAGCCCCCTCTACACTGTCCCCCCATCAAACACTCCCAGGACAGATACAGCACGGGGTTAGATACAGAGTAAAGCTCCCTCTACACTGTCCCCCGATCAAACACTCCCAGGACAGGTACAGCACGGGGTTAGATACAGAGTAAAGCTCCCTCTACACTGTCCCCCCATCAAACACTCCCAGGACAGATACAGCACAGGGTTAGATACAGAGTAAAGCTCCCTCAATCTCCTTACCCGCTACTATCTGTTGCTCCCTCGCTGGGTCTTCTTTCCTGCGCTCTATTGTTGGGAGCCGTGGGCAATCCGTCAGTGCTGTAGAGAGGGGAAGATCAGGTTTACTGTCAGGAGGCAGTGAGGGGAGGTGATGGCTCAAGAAGTTCGACACCATCCAGGACCAGGCAGCCCCGCTTGAGTGGCATGCTAACTATAAACGCCATGGCCTTGTGGTATTACTGCTAGACTATAATGCTAATGTTCTGGGAAACCAGGTTCGAATCCCCCCCACGGCAGATGATGGAATTTGAATTCAATATCTGAAATTAAGAGCTCTTGATGACCATGAAACCTTTGTGGACTGTTGGGAAAACCCACCCAGTTTTCTTGAGGCAAGGAAATCTGCCATCCTTACCCAGTCTGACTCCTGAGCCACAGCAATGTGGTTTGATAGTCCGAGACAGGAACTTTCAAAAGTTGATTGGGGGAGTCTGTTGACAGGCCAAGGGGCGTCTGGTAAGTCGGAGGGTTTCAATAGAGTGTTAACCAGGGTTCAGATTAAGCAGGTTCCTCTTAGAGTGAAGGGCAAGGCTGCTAGAAGTAGGGAACCAAGGATAACCCGGGATATGGAGGCCCTGGTTAAGAAGAAGAATGACATGCATGGGCAGCTGGGATCAAGTGGATCCCTTGAACAGTACAGAGGTTGTTGGAGTAAAGAGAGAAATCAGGAGGGTAAAAAAGGGGACATAAGATAGTTTTGGCAGATAAGGCAAAGGAGAATTGAAAGAGCTTCTACAAATACATATAGGGCAAAAGGTTAACTAGGGAGAGAGAGAGAGTTAAGGACCAACAAGGTCAAGAACAATGAAAATTCCAGCACAGGAACAGGCCCTTCGGCCCCTCCAAGCCTGCACTGACCTTGCTGCCTGACTGAACTAAAACCCCCTACCCTTCCGGGGACCGTATCCCTCTATTCCCATCCTATTCATGTGTTTGTCTAAACACCCCTTAAAACTCACTATCGTATCCACTTCCACTACTTCTCCTGGCAACAAGTTCCAGGCACCCACCACCCTCTGTGTAGAAAATCTGCCTCGTCCATCTCCTTTAAACCTTGCCCCTCACACCTTAAACCCCTGCCCCCCTAGTCATTGACTCTTCCACCCTGGGAAAAAGCTTCTGACTATCCACTCTGTCCATGCCTCTCATAATCTTGTAGACTTCTATCAGGTCTCCCCTCAACCTCCGTCGTTCCAGTGAGAACAAACCAAGTTTCTCCAACCTCTCCTCATAGCTAATGCCCTCCATACCAGGCAACATCCTGGTAAATCTTTTCTGTACCCTCTCCAAAGTCTCCACATCCTTCTGGTAGTGTGGCGACCAGAATTGAACATTATATTCTAAGTGCGGCCTCACTAAGGTTCTATAAAGCTGCAACATGACTTGCCAATTTTTTAAACTCAGTGCCCCGGCTGATGAAGGCAAACATGCCGTATGCCTTCCTGACTACCTTCTCCACCTGTGTTGCCACTTTCAGTGACCTGTGTACCTGTACACCCAGATCCTTCTGCTTATCAATACTCTGCCATTTACCATATATTTCCTATCTGTATTAGACCTTCCAAAATGCATTATCTCACATTTGTCCGGATTAAACTCCATCTGCCATCTCTCCACCCAAGTCTCCAACTGATCTATATCCTGCTGTATCCTTTGATGGTCCTCATCGCTATCCGCAAATGCACCAATCTTTGTGTTGTCTGCAAACTTACTAATCAATCCAGTTACATTTTCCTCCAAAGTCGTTTATCGATGCATCCATATGTGGATCCACAAGAGATGGATGAGATCCTAAATGAATGTTTCTCATCAGTATTTACTGTTGAGAAATGCATGGATGTTCGGGAACTTGAGGAAATAAATAGTGATGACTTGAGGAGTGTACATATTACAGAGGAGGAGGTGCTGGAAGTCTCAAAAGTGCATCAAGGTAGATAAATCCCTGGGATCTGATGTAGTTTATCCCAAGACACTGCGGGTCCCCTAGCCGAGATATTTGAATCATCGATAGTCACAGGTGAGGTGCCTGAAGGTTGGAGAGTGGCAAATGTTGTACCTTTGTTTAAAAAGGGCTGCAGGGAAAAGCCTGGGAACTACAGGCCAGTAAGCCTGACATCTGTAGTGGGTAAGTTGTTAGAAGGTGTTCTGAGAGACAAGATGGACAAACATTCAGAGAGGCAAGGACTGATTAGGGACAGTCAGCATGGCTTTGTGAGTGGAAAATCATGTCTCATGAATGTGATTGAGTTTTTTGAAGGGGTAACCAAGAAGGTAGATGAGGGCAGTGCAGTTGATGTTGTCTACATGGACTTTAGCAAGGCCTTTGACAAGGTACCACATGGTAGGTTGTTGCAGAAGGTTAAAGAATGAAGTAGCCAATTGGATACAAAATTGGATTGATGACAAAAGACAGAGAGTGGTTGTAGAGAGTTGTTTTTCAAACTGGAGGCCTGTGAAGAGCAGTCTGCTTCAGAGATCGATGCTGGGTTCAGTTATGCATTATTTATATTAATAATTTGAATGAGAATTTAGGAGGTATGGTTAGTAAGTCTGCAGATGACACCAAGATTGATGGCATAGTGGACAGTGAAGAAGGTTATCTAAGATTGCAAGGAGAACTTGGTCAACTGGGCCAATGGGCTGATGGAGTTTAATTTAGATAAATGTAAGGCGATGCATTTTGGTCGATCGAACCAGTGCAGGACTTACTCTGTTCTGTAACTCTCCCCAACACCCTATCATTAACTAAGAGATCTAGGGTTACAGGTTCATAGCTCCTTGAAAGTGGAGTCACAGGTGGACAGAGTGGTGAAGAAGGCATTCGGCATGCTTGGATTCATTGGTCAGAACACTGAATACAGGAGTTGGAGTTGTACAAGACATTGATAAGGCCACATTTAGAATACTATATACAGTTCTGGTCACTCTATTATAGAAAGCATATTATTAAACTAGAAAGGGTGCAGAAAAGATTTACTAGGATGCTACTGGAACTTGATGGTTTGAGTTACAAGGAGAGGCTGAATAGACTGGGACTTTCCTCTGGTGTGTAGGAAACTGAGGGGTGATCTTATAGAGGTCTACAAAATAATGAGGGACACAGGTCAGTTAGATAGTCAATATCTTTTCCCAAAGGTTGGGGAGTCTAAAACTAGAGGGCATAGGTTTAAGGTGAGAGGGGAGAGAAACAAAAAATGTCCAGAGGGGCAATTTTTTCACACAGAGGGTGGTGAGTGTCTGGAACAAGCTGCCAGAGGCAGTAGTAGAGGTGGGGACAATATTGTTTTTTAAAAAGCATTTAGACAGGTACACTGGATAAGATGGGTATAGAGGGATATGGGCCAAATGTGGGCAATTGGGACTAGCTTAGGGGTAAAAACTGGACGGCATGGACAAGTTGGGCCGAAGGGCCTGTTTCCATGCTGTAAACCTCTATGACTCTCAGCTGCCCTCGGGCAACAGGGATGGGCAATTAGCATTGGCCAGCGACGCCTGTGTCCCACAGAGGCAGTGACTATGTTAATTTATTCGTGTCACAAGTAGGCTTACATTAACACTGCGATGAAGTTACAGTGTAAAGCCCCTAGTTGCCACACTCCGGCGCCTGTTTGGGTACACGGAGGGAGAATTTAGCATGGCCAATGCACCCTAACCAGCACGTGTCTCAGACTGAGAGAGGAAACCGGAGCACCCGGAGGAAACCCATGCAGACATGGGGAGAATGTGCAGACTCCGCACAGACAGTGACCCAGAGAATTGAACCCGGGGTCCCTGGCGCTGTGAGGTAGCAGTGCTAACCCACTGTGCCACCCTACTGTGCCACTGTGCCATTTTGGTCTCCTTATCTGAGGAAGGATGTTCTTGCTCTCGAGGGAGTGCAGAGGTTAAGCAGACTGATTCCGGGGATGGCAGGACTGACGTAGATGGAGAGATTGAGTCGGTTAGGGTTGTATTCACTGCAGTAAGTTAAGAAGAACGAAGGGGTCCCATAGAAACTTATAAAATTCTAACAGGGTCAGACCAGAAGGAAGAGATTCAGAAAGAATGTTCCCGATGGTGGGGGGAGTCCAGAACTAGGGGTCAGAGTTTGAGGATAAGGGGGAAACCTTTTAGAACTGAGGTGAGGAGAAATTTCTTCACCCAGAGGGTGGGGAATGTGTGGAATTCACTCCCACAGAAAGTAGTTGAGACCAAAACGTTGTGTGATTTCAGGAAGAAATTAGATATCGCTCTTGGGGCTAAAGCGATTGAGGGATATTGGAGGGGGGGGAAGCGGGGGGATCAGGATATTGAATTTGATGATCAGCCATGATCATAATGAATGGGGGAGCAGCTCGAAGGGCCGGATGGCCTCCTCCTGCTTCTAGTTTCTGTGTATCCCAGGGCACCCCTCCACTCTATCCCTGGAATAATGGTTATGGAGAAGGATTCTGTTCCTCTGCGATTTCCCCCCCACTTCGGATGTCGAAAGCACTCCTGGGGGAGACACCAGTCCCACTCCGTCTCCTCTCCTGGTTACTCACCTGTCCATTAACTCTATGTATTTGTGGGGGATGAGGCCCTTCACCCCTCCAATCTGGCCTTTCCACCAGTCACCAGACATTTTCTCAAAGAGCAGGACCAAGTCTCCTTTCTGCAGAGAGAGCTCCTTATCTGAACGGGCCGCGTAATCAAACCTCACCACCGCTCTGAGATCACATTCCGGAGGCTCTGTGAGACAGAGAGAGAGAGAGTGAGAGAGAGACAGAGAGAGAGTGAGAGAGAGTGAGAGAGAGAGAGTGAGAGAGAGTGAGACAGAGGGAGAGTGAGTGAGAGAGAGAGAGAGAGAGAGAGTGAGAGAGAGTGAGAGAGAGAGAGTGAGAGAGAGTGAGACAGAGGGAGAGTGAGTGAGAGAGAGACAGAGAGAAAGTGAGAGAGAGTGAGAGAGAGAGACAGAGAGAGAGTGAGAGTGAGACAGAGAGAGAGTGAGACAGGGAGAGAGAGAGAGTGAGAGAGAGACAGAGAGAAAGTGAGAGAGAGTGAGAGAGAGAGACAGAGAGAGAGTGAGAGTGAGACAGAGAGAGAGTGAGACAGGGAGAGAGAGAGAGTGAGAGAGAGACAGAGAGAAAGTGAGAGAGAGTGAGAGAGAGAGAGAGAGAGAGTGAGAGAGAGTGAGACAGAGAGAGAGTGAGAGAGAGTGAGACAGAGAGAGAGTGAGAGAGAGTGAGACAGAGGGAGAGTGAGACAGGGAGAGAGAGAGAGTGAGACAGGGAGAGAGAGAGAGTGAGACAGAGAGAGAGTGAGAGTGAGACAGAGAGAGAGTGAGACAGGGAGAGAGTGAGAGTGAGACAGAGAGAGTGAGAGTGAGACAGAGAGAGAGTGAGAGTGAGACAGAGAGAGAGAGTGAGAGAGTGAGAGAGAGTGAGACAGAGAGAGAGAGAGAGAGTGAGACAGAGAGAGAGTGAGACAGAGACAGAGAGAGTGAGACAGAGAGAGAGTGAGACAGAGAGAGAGAGACAGGGAGAGAGAGAGACAGGGAGAGAGAGAGAGAGTGAGACAGAGACAGAGAGAGAGTGAGACAGAGACAGAGAGAGAGTGAGACAGAGAGAGAGACAGAGAGAGACAGGGAGAGAGAGAGAGAGAAAGGGAGAGAGAGAGAGAGAAAGGGAGAGAGAGAGACAGGGAGGGAGGGGGACACAGAGAGACAACGTGAAACAGAGAGACAGAGCGAGAGAGAGAGAGTGACAGAGAGATAGAGACAGAGAGAGAAAAAGAGGGACAAAGGGAGGGACAGAAAGAGGGAGACAAAGAGAGAGAGAGACAGAGAGAGAGAGAGGGAGGGAGAGAGAGACAGAGAGAGAAAGAGACAGAGAGAGAGAGATGGAGGGAAAGAGATGGAGAGAAAGAAAGAGAGAGAGAGACAGGGGGATAGAGAGAAGGATACAGAGAGAGTCAGAGAGAAGGACATAGACAGAGAGAGAGAAAGATAGAGAGAGAGAGCGGGAGAGGGAGAGAGATTGGGAGAGACAGACAGAGAGAGGGACAGAGAGACATACCATCCCCACTGATGAGTATCTCCAGGAGTGAGTCCTGTTCACCTTCCTCCAAGACAGGTTCAGCCTGCAGATCATCACTGTTACACAGAAAGGTCCATTCATTCAAATTCATCCTGTCACACGCTACCTGACCCTCCCACAGTGCGGCGCTCCCTCAGCACTGACCCTCCCACAGTGCGGCGCTCCGCCGGCACTGACCCTCCCACAGTGCGGCGCTCCCTCAGCACTGACCCTCCCACAGTGCGGCGCTCCCTCAGCACTGACCCTCCCACAGTGCGGTGCTCCCTCGGCACTGACCCTCCCACAGTGCGGCGCTCCCTCGGCACTGACCCTCCCACAGTGCGGCGCTCCCTCAGCACCGACCCTCCCACAGTGCGGCGCTCCCTCAGCACCGACCCTCCCACAGTGCGGCGCTCCCTCAGCACCGACCCTCCCACAGTGCGGCGCTCCCTCAGCACCGACCCTCCCACAGTGCGGCGCTCCCTCGGTGCCGACCCTCCCACAGTGCGGCGCTCCCTCGGCACTGACCCTCCCACAGTGCGGTGCTCCCTCGGCACCGACCCTCCCACAGTGCGGCGCTTCCTCAGCACTGACCCTCCCACAGTGCGGCGCTCCCTCAGCACTGACCCTCCCACAGTGCGGCGCTCCCTCGGCACTGACCCTCCCACAGTGCGGCGCTCCCTCAGCACCGACCCTCCCACAGTGCGGCGCTCCCTCGGCACCGACCCTCCCACAGTGCGGTGCTCCCTCGGCGCTGACCCTCCCACAGTGTGGCGCTCCCTCGGCACCAACCCTCCCACAGTGCGGCACTCACTCAGCACTGACCCTCCCACAGTGCGGCACTCCCTCAACACTGACCCTCCCACAGTGCGGCGCTCCCTCAGCACTGACCCTCCCACAGTGCGGCGCTCCCTCGGGAAAGGGTAGGTGTGCTGACCCCTGGTACCCAGCACCTTGGAGTAGCCTGTCTCCTAGTGTATGTTCCTTACTGAGCACTCACCAGTAATCCCCCTCCTCCGTCATGCATTTCTCATAGAGGGGTCCCTGCAGCTCGTGCTGCTGGGGGAAGATCTTGTCGTGATAAATGATGATGGTCTTGACTATCTCGTTGACCTGGGCTTGGCAGGACACGGGGTCGTGGTCCTCAGGGACTGTAATCAGGGTGGGTCCGAAGCAGACAGCCAGGTTGTGGGGGTCCATCATATTCTCATCGCTGTACTTCGAGAGACTGCAGGACAAAATGGAACAACGATGGAACCTCTGCTGAGAACGTAGATAGAGGGGCAGAATGGCTCTTTTCCCTCAGTCCCTGGGCAATCACAGTGTGAATATAAATAATATCCTTGCCTGACTCCACCCCCACCTCAAAGCCTGTCCAACCTCTACCAGAGCAGATAAGAGGCAGAGAGTAACCCACCTCCTGACTCCCCCGAAAGCCTGTCCACCATCCACAATGGGTGGCACAGTGGGTTAGCACTGCTGTGTGACAGCACCGGGGACCCGGAATCGATTCCCGGCTTGGGTCACTGTCTGTGTGGAGTCTGCACATTCTCCCCATGTCTGCATGGGTTTCCTCCGGGTGCTCTGTTTTCCCCCCACACTCTAAAGATGTGAGGGTTCAGTGGGTTGGCCATGCTAAATTGTCCCTTAGTGTCCAAAAATGTGCAGGTTAGGGGGATGGGCCATGCTAAATTGCCCGTTAGTGTCCAGGGATGTGTAAATTAGAGGGATTAGTAGGGTAAGTATGTGTGGTTACAGGAATAGGGCTGTGTTAGGATTGTTGTTGGTGCAGTCTCGATGGGCCGATCAGCCTCCTTCTGCACTATTGGGTTTCTATGATTGAGTCAGGAGTGTGATGGAATACTCCCCACTTGCCTGGATGAGTGGGGCTCCAACAACACTCAAGAAGCTCAACACCATCCAGGACAAAACAGCCCCACTCGATCGACACACTAACCACAAACACTCACTCCCTCCACCCCCGACGCACAGTGACAGCCATGTGTACCATCTACAAGATGCACTGCAGCGACTCACCGAGGCTCCTTAGGCAGCACCTTCCAAACCCACCACCTCTACCATCTAGAAGGACAAGGGCAGCAGATACCTGGGAACACCCCCCACCTGGAGGTTCCCCTCCGAGTCACTCACCATCCCGACTGGGAAATATATCGGCCGTTCCTTCACCGTGGCTGGGGTCAAAATCCTGGAACTCCCTCCCTAACAGCGCCATGGGTGTACCTACACCACACGGAGACTGCAGTGGGTTCAAGATGGCGGCTCACCCACCACCCTCTCAAGGGGCAATTAGGGATGGGGGGGTAAATGTAGGGTCTAGCCAGCGATGCTCACATCTCGTAAATACATTTTTGAAGAAGGAAAATTGTGAGGAACAGGAGGTGGCCATTCGGCCCATTGTAACGCTGCTGGCTCTGTGAAAGACCTGTCCAATTAATCCCAATCTCCCCCCTTGTTCCCCCATCTCTCTGTGAATTCCCCCCCTCCAGTCTCTCCCCCCCTTTCTGAGGATGAATCTCTCAGGCAGCACCTTCCAGATCACAACAACTCACCGTCTCAGTAAAATTCTCCCCATCTCTTCCCCCCACCTCTGGTCCATTGACCAATTCTCTTCAATCTGTGTCTCCCCCCCCCACCCTCCTGTCGCTGGGAAACACTTTCTCCTCATTCACTCGATCGAGGCCCCCTCGTGATAGCGGCTGCCTCGATTCAATCTCCCCCTTAACCTTCCCCGCTCCGAGGGGAACGATCCCAGCTTCTCCCAGTCTCTTTCTCTCCAACATAAACTGACGTTCTCTCATCCCCTGGAAGCGCTCTGGGTAAATCTCCTTCCGTACGCTCCCCTCCCCTGAGGCCTCAACACCCTTGCTGTCGTTCAGAGTCCAGAACTGGACACTGTGCCCAGCTGAAGATGGATCCCAGAGTTTGTTGAAGGGTTTAGATTAACTCTGACTGGATTGCCATGTTTGTCACATAGTGGGGGTTGTGGGGTGAGGGCAGAGTGAGGGGATCCCTGGGGGCAGAGTGAAGGGGGGACCTCGGGGGCAGAATGAGGGGGGGTCCCTGGGGGCAGAGTGAGGGGGGGGTCCCTGGGGGCAGAGTGAGGGGATCCCCAGGGACAGAGTGAAGGGGGGACCTCGGGGGCAGAATGAGGGGGGGTCCCTGGGGGCAGAGTGAGGGGGGGGGTCCCTGGGGGCAGAGTGAGGGGGAGGGTCCCCAGGGGTAGAGTGAGGGGGGGTCCCCGGGGGTAGAGTGAGGGGGGGTCCCCGGGGGCAGAGTGAGGGGGGGGCCAGGGGCAGAGTGAGGGGGTCGCTGGGAGCAGAGTGAGGTGGGTGCCTGGAGGCAGAGTGAGGAGGTACCAGGGGACAGAGTGAGGGGGGTCCCTGGGGGCAGAGTGAGGGGGGGTACCCGGGGGCAGAGTGAGGGGGGTCCCTGGGGGCAGAGTGAGGGGGGTACCCGGGGGCAGAGTGAGGGTTCCCCAGGGGCAGGGTGAGGGGATACCTGGGGGGCAAAGTGAAGGAGTACCCAGGGGGCAGAGTGAAGGGGTCCCCAGGGGTAGAGTGAGGGCGGGCCCCAGGGACAGAGTGACGGGGGTCCCTGGGCGCTGAGTGAAGGGGTCCCCACGCTGGGCACTATGCCCCGAAGCGCTGCTGCCTCACAGCACCAGGGGCCCGGGTTCGATTCCCGGCCTCGGGTCACTGTCTGTGTGGAGTCTGCACATTCTCCTCGTGTCTGCGTGGGTTTCCTCCGGGTGCTCCGGTTTTCTCCCACAGTCCAAAGATATGCAAATTAGGTGGATTGGCGGTGCTAAATTGCCCCTTGGTGTCAGAGGGACTAGCAGAGTAAATATGTGTGGTTACGGAGATAGGGTCTGGTGGGATTGTGGTCGGTGCAGTCTCGATGGGCCGAATGGCTTCCTCCTATCCTGTGGGGAATCTATGATTATTGCTCCCTATACCCCTGGAACCCCACCCCACCACCCCCAAGACTCACTGATTTAAGAATGCAAAGAGGTATCGTAGGACGACAATAACTGATGGTTCGAGAGTTGCCATCACTTCCTTAATCTTGTAGGCTCGTTCCACCATGTTCTCCATCTCTGCAACAAGGAGCGAGAGAGTCAATAAATAAATGCCTTAGCAAAGTCCCACCATGCAGGGACACCAAGGAGAGGGTCCCATGGTGCAGGGACACCAGGGGGAGGGCCCCACGGCGCAGGGACACCAGGGGGAGGGCCCCACGGTGCAGGGGCAGCAGGGGGAGGGCCCCACGGTGCAGGGGCAGCAGGGGGAGAGCCCCACGGTGCAGGAACACCGGGGGGAGGGTCCCACGGCGCAAGGACACCAGGGGGAGGGTCCCATGGTGCAGGGACACCAGGGGGAGGGTCCCACGGTGCAGGGACACCAGGGGGAGGGTCCCACAGTGCAGGGACACCAGGGGGAGGGTCCCATGGCGCAGGGACACCAGGGGGAGGGTCCCACGGTGCAGGGACACCAGGGGGCGGGTCCCATGGTGCAGGGGCAGCAGGGGGAGGGCCCCACGGTGCAGGAACACCAGGGGGAGGGTCCCACGGCGCAAGGACACCAGGGGGAGGGTCCCATGGTGCAGGGACACCAGGGGGAGGGTCCCACGGTGCAGGGACACCAGGGGGAGGGTCCCACAGTGCAGGGACACCAGGGGGAGGGTCCCATGGCGCAGGGACACCAGGGGGAGGGTCCCACGGTGCAGGGACACCAGGGGGCGGGTCCCATGGTGCAGGGACACCAGGGGAAGGGCTCCACGGCACAGGGACACCAGGGGGCGGGTCCCATGGTGCAGGGACACCAGGGGAAGGGCTCCACGGCACAGGGACACCAGGGGGAGGGTCCCACGGTGCAGGGACACCAGGGGGAGGCCCCACGGCACAGGGACACCAGGGGAAGGGCCCCACGGCACAGGGACACCAGGGGAACAGGTGATTTGAGGGGTACTGGAGAGGGTGAATGTGGGGGGGAATGGGTAGATGGGTAGATAGGGGACTGTCTCGAGTTCGGACACTTACCGACACAGCTGAGAAACTGGCTGAAGGACTCTGTGGGGAAGATGGGTTTACTGAGACCCCGGAAATACAGCTTCAGAACTCCAGCGACTGAGTCAATGTTGTGTTCGTTCATTGTGTCCAGAGGATCAGCACCTGGAGGGCAAACAGTGGCTAACAGGGCAGCTGAGAGAGCGGGGATCCCCGAACCAGACCCTGAGGAACCCCCCCAACACACACACACACTGAGACCCCCAAACCAGACCCCGAGGAACTACCCCCCCGACACACACACTGAGACCCCCAAACCAGACCCTGAGTAACTACACGTGAAAAGGGACTATAGGGAACTGGGTAGGCAGCTGAGGAAGAGAAAAGCGAAGGTAGTAATCTCAGGATTGCTGCCTGTGCCACGGGAGAATGAGGGAAGAAATGAAATGAGGTGGAGGCTGAATGCGTGGCTGAGGGACTGGTGTCGAGGGCAGGGATTTCGGTTCCTAGATCACTGGGACCTCTTTAGGGGCAGGTGGGACCTGTACAGTAAGGATGGGTGGCACTTAAATCCCAGGGGGACTAATATCTTGGCGGGAAGACTGGCTAAGGCTACCGGGGGGACTTTAAACTAGAAAGGATGGGGGGAGGGAATTGTGATGGGGAAACTGGGACGGAGGAGGTTAGCTCCCAGGTAGGGGAGGACCGCAGGCAGTATGAGAGGGAGGTTAGACAGGGGGTGGGGAAGGGAAATGCCCAGACTGAGGAGCTGAAGTGTATATATTTTAATGCAAGGAGTATAGTGAATAAGGTAGATGAGCTTAGGGCGTGGATTGCTGCTTGGGATTGTGATGTGGTGGCCATTACGGAGACTTGGATGTCTCAGGGACAGGACTGGGTACTTCAGGTGCCAGGTTTCAGATGCTTCAGGAAGGACAGGGAGGATGGCAGAAGAGGTGGTGGAGTGGCACTGTTGATCAGGGACAGTGTCATGGCTGCAGAGAAAGAGGATGCCATGGAGGGACTATCTACAGAGTCTCTGTGGGTGGAAGTTACAAACAGCAAAGGGTCGAAAACTTT
Source organism: Carcharhinus amblyrhynchos (assembly GCF_965287045.1). Taxonomy (NCBI): domain Eukaryota; kingdom Metazoa; phylum Chordata; class Chondrichthyes; order Carcharhiniformes; family Carcharhinidae; genus Carcharhinus; species Carcharhinus amblyrhynchos. The sequence goes on along the minus strand of NW_027650195.1, from coordinate 79,213 downwards.
GCTGGGTGTATTCTATAGGCCACCCAATAGTGACAGGGAAGTTGAAGTGCAGATAGGGAAACAGATTCTGGAGAGATGTATTAATAACAGAGTTGTCGTGATGGGAGACTTCAATTTCCCAAACATCGACTGGAATATCCCTAGGGTAAGGGGTTTGGATGGGGAGGAGTTTGTTAGGTGTGTTCAGGAAGGCTTCCTGACACAGTATGTGGATGAGCCTACGAGGGGAGAGGCTGTGCTTGACCTGGTACTGGCGAATGAACCAGGGCAGGTGATGGATCTCTCGGTAGGGGAGCATCTTGGGAATGGTGACCATAATTCTATCTCCTTCACAATTGCATTGGAACGAGATAGGATCAGGCAGGCTAGGAAGGTGTTTGTCTGGAGAAAGGGGAGATACGAAGAAGTCAGGAAGTTACTTGGACAAATAAACTGGAAGGAGGCGTTCTTAGGGAAAAGTACCGAAGGAAGGTGGCGGATATTCAAGGAATGTTTGTCTGGAGCTATGTGTGACAACGTTCCGATGAGACAAGGGGGTTTTGGTAGGTCGCGGGAACCGTGGTGCACGAAGGCTGTGTTGAACCTAGCCAGGAGGAAAGGGAAGGTGTACAAAAGGTTCAGGGAACTAGGAGAGGTTAAGGATCTTGAGGAGTATAAGGACTGTAGAAAGGAGCTTAAAAGGGAAATTAGGAGAGCCAGAAGGGGTCATGAGAAGGCCTTGGCGGGTAAGATTAAGGAGAATCCCAAGGCCTTTTATAAATATGTGAAAGGTAAAAGGATGAGAAGAGAAGGGATAGGACCTATAAAAGGTGAAGGGGGTAAGGTCTGTGTGGAACCAGAAGAAATGGCAGAGGTGCTTAATGAGTACTTTGCCTCAGTATTCACGGTGGAAGCTGATCTGGGAGATTTTGCTACGGATTTGCAGCAGATGGAAAAGATTGAGTTTGTGGATATTAAGGTGGAGGATGTGTTAGAACTTTTGAATTCTATCAAGATTGATAAGTCGCCGGGACCAGATGGGATATAAGAACATAAGAAATAGGAGCAGGAGTAGGCCATCCAGCCCTTCGAGCCTGCCCCGCCATTCAATAAGATCATGGCTGATCTGTTGTGGCTCAGTTCCACTTTCCCGCCCTCTCCCCATAACCCTTAATCCCCTCTCTTATCAAGAACCCATCAACCCGCTTCTTAAAAATATTTAGCGAGGCAGCCTCCACCACTTCGACGGGCAGAGAATTCCAGAGATTCACCACCCTTTGAGTGAAGAAGTTCCTCCTCAACTCCGTTCTAAACCGCCTCCCCTTTATCTTGAGGCTGTGCCCCCTAGTCCTACTGTCTTTTTTGAGCGGGAAGAGTCTCTCCACCTCTATCTTATCCATCCCATTCATCATCTTATATGTCTCAATGAGATCTCCCCTCATTCTTCTAAACTCTAACGAGTACAAGCCTAGTTTATTCAGCCTCTCCTCATAGCTCAATCCCCTCAACTCCGGTATCAGCCTAGTAAACCTCCTCTGCACTCCCTCCAGGGCCAAAATATCCTTGCGCAGGTGCGGCGCCCAAAACTGCACACAGTACTCCAGCTGCGGCCTCACCAATGCCCTATACAGCTGCAGCAAGACCTCCCTACTTTTATATTCAATCCCCCTCGCTATGAAGGCCAGCATCCCATTCGCCTTCCTGACCACCCCAGGATACTGTGGGAGGCGAGGGAAGTGATTGCAGAGCCCCTGGCGATGATCTTTGCGTCGTCAATGGAGACGGGAGAGGTTCCGGAAGATTGGAGGATTGTGGATGTAGTCCCTATTTTCAAGAAAGGGAACAGAGATAGCCCGGGAAATTACCGACCAATGAGTCTGACCTCAGTGGTTGGTAAGCTGATGGAAAGGCTTCTGAGGGACAAGATTTACGACCATTTGGAGAGGTTTGACATGATCAGGAATAGTCAGCATGGATTTGTCAAGGGCAGGTCGTGCCTTACGAGCCTAGTTGAGTTCTTCGATAATGTGACTGAACACATTGACGAAGGAAGTGCCATGGACGTGGTGTACATGGACTTCAGCAAGGCGTTTGATAAGGTCCCCCATGCAAGACTTCTTGAGAAGGTGAGAGGGCATGGGATCCAAGGGCCTTTGGCCTTGTGGATCAAGAACTGGCTTGCCTGCAGAAGGCAGAGAGTGGTTGTGGATGGGTCTTTTTCTGAATGGAGGTCAGTCACCAGCGGAGTGCCCCAGGGATCTGTTCTAGGACCCTTGCTGTTTGTCATTTTCATAAATGACCTGGATGAGGAAGTGGAAGGATGGGTAAGTAAGTTCGCTGATGACACTAAGGTCGGTGGTGTTGTGGATGGTCTGGAAGGATGTCAAAAGTTGCAGCAGGACATAAATAGGATGCAGGACTGGGCGGAGAAGTGGCAGATGGACTTCAACGCGGATAAATGCGTAGTCGTCCATTTTGGCAGAACCAACGGGATGAACGAGTACACTATCAAGGGCAGGAGTCTTGGTAGTGTTGAGGAGCAGAAGGATCTTGGGGTCCGGGTCCGTAGGACTCTTAAATCGGCCTCGCAGGTGGAAGAGGTGGTCAAGAAGGTGTATGGTGTACTGGCCTTCATAAATCAAGGGATTGAGTTTAGGAGTCGGGAGGTAATGCTGCAACTTTATAAGACCCTTGTCAGGCCTCATTTGGAGTACTGTGCGCAGTTCTGGTCACCTCACTATAGGAAAGACGTAGAAGCTATTGAAAGGGTACAGAGGAGATTTACAAGGATGTTGCCTGGACTGGGAGGCATGCCTCATGAAGTTAGGTTGAGGGAACTGGGTCTCTTTTCCCTGGAGAGACGTAGGTTGAGAGGCGACCTGATAGAGGTTTATAAAATGTTGAGAGGAATAGATAGGGTAGATTCTCAGAGGCTATTTCCCAGGGTTGAAATGGTCACTACGAGAGGACACAGATTTAAGGTGTGGGGAGGAAAGTACAGAAGTGATGTTAGGGGTAAGTTTTTCACTCAGAGGGTGGTGAATGAATGGAATCGGCTGCCGTCAGTGGTGGTGGAGGTGAACTCGCTGGGGTCTTTTAAAAGACTTCTGGATGAGTATATGGGGTTTTATGGGATTGGGGGTTATAGATAGGTGTTGATGTGATCGGCGCAACTCGTGGGCCAAAGGGCCTGTTTGTGCTGTAGTGTTCTATGTTCTATGTACACACACACTGGCAAATACACTCACACATGCACATGCACTGATGCACTCACTGACACAGACGCACACACACAGACACGCACATACACAGACACACAGACATGCATGCACCACACACACACACACACACACACACACACACACACACACACACACACACACACACACACACACACACACACACACACACACACACACAGCAAATAACAAACACTCTCGGACAAGTTCCTGCTGCACAGTTTAACCACCCACACTCCACACCCTTACACCGACGCACACCTTCCTGCCCCAGAACCCACAGAAACACAGGCTCACCCCACACGGACCCCCCAATGTCCGACCCCCACTGGGGAGACCACACTCTGTCAAATGGACAAACCTTGTTCAAACGCATTCCTGATCTCGTTCACCTCCAGCTGCGAGCCAGGGATCCGGAAAATTCCCTCATGATGGAGACCTGTCCGAAAACAGAATCAACCCGGATCAAAACTAGAACCAAACCCGGATTCAACTCAAATCCAATCCAGATCAGAACCAGATTCACTCCCAGAATCTCTGTGTGATGGCAATACACTAATTCACAGATATTGCTCACAGCTCAGGGAGGGGGCATGGGTCAGACTATGAGAGAGAGAGAGGGAGAAGAGAAAGGGAATGAGAGAAAGAGAGAGAGGGAATGAGAGAGACAAAGAGGGAGAAGAGAGAGGGAATGAAAGAGAGAGAGAGGGGGAAGAGAAGGGAATGAGAGAGAGAGGGAATGAGAGAGAGAGAGGCAGAAGAGAGAGGGAATGAGAGAGAGAGAGAGAAAGGGAATGAGAGAGGGAGAGAGGGAGAAGAGAGGGGAATGAGAGAGAGAGGGAGAAGAGAGAGGGAATGAGCGGGAGAGGGAGAAGAGAGAGGGAATGAGAGAGAGAGAGAGGGACAGAAGAGAAAGGGAATGAGAGAGAGAGAGGGAGAGAGAGGGAGAAGAGAGGGGAATGAGTGAGAGAGAGAGAGGGAATGAGAGAGAGAGAGAGAGGGAGAAGAGAGAGGGAATGAGAGAGAGAGGGAGAAGAAAGGGATTGACAGAGAGAGAGAGAGAGACACACACAGACAGAGAGAGAGGGAAAAGAATGAAAGCGAGGAAGTGAGTGTGAGCAATGGAGGGAAGAATGTCAGATGGAAGGTGGGAATGTAGGAGTGAAGAAGGGAGAGAGAGGTGAAGCAAGAGTCGGATAGACAGAGACAGAAGGGTTGGAGGGGGAAGGAGGAAGGGAGAGAGGGAGTCACAGAGGATGTGGAGAGAGGGAGTGAGAGAGGGAGGGAGGAAGAGAGTGGGAATGAGGGAGGGTTAGGAAGAGAGTGGCGATGGAGGGAGTGTGAGGGGGAAGTGAGGAGAGATAGGGAGGGTTGAATCTGGGGGATGGAGGGGGGAGGTTAAGTGATCACTCACCATACAGATTAATGAATCGAATACAGCTCACGATGACCAATGGGATAGGCTGTCCCGAGCTCTGGGGGGGAATCACAAGGTACAGTGTGGGTTAGAAAAAGTCCAGGAAATTCCCAAAAACTCAGACGCTAGCCCTGGGAATCTGTAGAAGAGGCATCCCAATTCATCCCAATCCCACCCCAATTAATCCTGGTCCCTCACAATCCCATTCTGATCCCATCCCAATCCCACCCCATCCCACCCCAATCCATCCCTGTCCCATCCCAATCCCATCCCAATCCCACCCCAATCCATCCCTGTCCCATCCCAATCCCACCCCAATCCATCCCTGTCCCATCCCAATCCCATCCCGATCCCACCCCAATCCTATCCCGGTCCCATTCTGATCCCATCCCATACTCTCTCCCATCTCAGCCCCCATCTGGATCCCTCATTCCATCCCCATCTGTCACCCCAACCTGATCCCTCAGCCTCTCCCAACCTGTTACCCCTGACCCCTCGCCCTGTCCCGATCTGTAACCCCGTTCCCAACCCTTCACCGTCCTGACCTGTGACCCTGTTCCTGACCCCTCACAGTCCTGACCTGTCACTCCACTCCCGATCCCTCACCCTGTGCTGACCCGTAACCCTGTTCCTGACCCCTTGCCCCATCCTGATCTGTAACCCTGTTCCCGACTCCTCGCCCTGTCCTGACCTGTAACCCCATTCTCGACCCCTTATCCTGTGCTGACCTGTAACCCTGTTCCTGAACTCTCACATGGGCTGACCTGTAACCCCATTCCCAACCTCTCACCCTGTGCTGACCTGTAACCCCGTTCCTGAACCCTCACCCTGTGCTGGCCTGTAACCTCCTTCCTGAACCCGCACCTTGTCCTGACTTGTAACCCTGTTCCTGACCCCTCACCTTATCCTGACCTGTAACCCCATTCCTGACCCCTCACCTTGTCCTGACCTGTAACCCTGTTCCCGACTCCTCACCTTGTCCTGACCTGTAACCCTGTTCCTGACCCCTCACCTTGTCCTGACCTGTAACCCTGTTCCCGACTCCTCACCTTGTCCTGACCTGTAACCCTGTTCCTGACCCCTCACCTTGTCCTGACCTGTAACCCTGTTCCCGACTCCTCACCTTGTCCTGACCTGTAACCCTGTTCCCGACCCCTCACCTTGTCCTGACCTGTAACCCTGTTCCCGACCCCTCACCTTGTCCTGACCTGTAACCCTGTTCCCGATCCCTCACCCTGTCCCAGCTCCTTATGCTCCAGCCCCAGAGACTGGGGCTCATGCCTGACACCCTTTGGTTCTCTCGGATCGGAGTCCCGGCCCTGGGGAACGCTGTGAGTGGGTGGATCTACTCACTGAGGTGCTGTCCGAGTGGACATCATCACTCAGAGGACACCGCAAAGCCCCCAGACACTCTCCGTTAGGAAATGTGCTGTCCAACCGGGAAGGCTGGAGTTCCAGCGGGGATTGGTGATGTGTAAGGAGTAGTTTATTTGCCGCGGGTTTGTGTACCTTAATAAATAAATCCAGGTCGCCATTGAAGAGTTTCTGGTTGTACTGAGAACAGGGTCGAGATCTCCTCTGTCTCTGAGACCGGCCCAGCGTCTGTAACCTGTGCAGGGTGTGGGGGGGGGGAGGGAAAAGACAATGGGTCACATTCTCACTGACACCCCCTCATCCCTGAGACAGGAACAGGAGGAGGCCATTCAGCCCCTCTCTCTCCAGCCTGTTAGACAGGAACAGGAGAAGGCCATTCACCCTCCTATCCTAACTCCGTCTCCCCGCCTCAGTTCCGTAACTCTCAATCCCCCCCACCCCACGCTTTACCCAACAGAACCCCCTCAGTCTGGGGTGTGAAATTTCCAATCGCCCCCTCCAGCCTCGACAGCTTTATTTTGGGGAGGGAGAGAGAGTTCCGGATTCCTGTTCCCCCCTTTGTGTGAGGAAGTGCTTCCTGACATTCCCCCTGGAATGGCTGGCCTCTCGTTTTAACCTTCTCCCCGCCCCCCCCACCCCGCTCCCCCACAAACTGCCCCCCCTCCCCACACCAGAGGAAATGGTTTCTCTCTATCGACCCTATCGAAACATTTAATCATCTTAAACCCCCCTTTGATCAGATCACCCCCTCAACCCTCGACACTTCAGGTGAGGGAGCTTTGTCTGTGTGACCCTCCCTCATCGACCCCCGTCCCCTGGTCAATCTGCCCTTCTCCGAGGCAGCTAGGTCCATGCTGAGGTGAGGCTGACGCAGGAATAGGGCTGGAGGAGATGGACGCTCCTACCTGGACCTGTGCTCATCATCAACAACGCCTAAAGGGAGAAGGAGAGACGGGAGTTAGTGAGGGGGCAGAGAAACTGCCAGACGCTGGCACCCCCGAACCACACACCGCCCCGCACCCCCATATACCACACACTGACCCCGCTCCCAGTATACCGCACATCGTCCCCACCCCCAGTGTACCGCACGCCGTCCCCACCCCCACATGCCACACACTGCGCCCACTCCCATTATACCACACACCGTCCCCACCCCCAAACCACACACTGTCCCGCACCCCCATATACCACACACTGACCCTGCTCCCAGTATACTGCACACCGCCCCAGCCTCCTGTATACTGCACGCCGTCACAGCCCCCTGTATACCGCACGCCGTCACAGCCCCCTGTATACCGCACACTGTCACAGCCCCCTGTATACCGCACACTGTCACAGCCCCCTGTATACCGCACGCTGTCACAGCCCCCTGTATACCGCACCCTGTCACAGCCCCCTGTATACCGCACACTGTCACAGCCCCCTGTATACCGCACACTGTCACAGCCCCCTGTATACCGCACACTGTCACAGCCCCCTGTATACCGCACGCCGTCACAGCCCCCTGTATACCGCACGCCGTCACAGCCCCCTGTATACCGCACGCCGTCACAGCCCCCTGTATACCGCACGCCGTCACAGCCCCCTGTATACCGCACACTGTCACAGCCCCCTGTATACCGCACGCTGTCACAGCCCCCTGTATACCGCACCCTGTCACAGCCCCCTGTATACCGCACACTGTCACAGCCCCCTGTATACCGCACACTGTCACAGCCCCCTGTATACCGCACATTGTCACAGCCCCCTGTATACCGCACACTGTCACAGCCCCATGTATACCGCACACTGTCACAGCCCCCTGTATACCGCACGCTGTCACAGCCCCCTGTATACCGCATGCTGTCACAGCCCCCTGTATACCGCACGTTGTCACAGCCCCCTGTATACCGCACGCTGTCACAGCCCCCTGTATACCGCACACTGTCACAGCCCCCTGTATACCGCACGCTGTCACAGCCCCCTGTATACCGCACACTGTCACAGCCCCCTGTATACCGCACGCTGTCACAGCCCCCTGTATACCACACACTGCCACAGCCCCCTGTATACCGCACACTATCACAGCCCCCTGTATACCGCACACTGTCACAGCCCCATGTATACCGCACGCTGTCACAGCCCCCTGTATACCGCACGCTGTCACAGCCCCCTGTATACCGCACGCTGTCACAGCCCCCTGTATACGGCACCCTGTCACAGCCCCCTGTATACCGCACGCTGTCACAGCCCCCTGTATACCGCACGCTGTCACAGCCCCCTGTATACGGCACCCTGTCACAGCCCCCTGTATACCGCACGCTGTCACAGCCCCCTGTATACCGCACGCTGTCACAGCCCCCTGTATACCGCACCCTGTCACAGCCCCCTGTATACTGCATGCTGTCACAGCCCCATGTATACCGCACATTGTCACAGCCCCCTGTATACCACACGCTGTCACAGCCCCATGTATACCACACGCTGTCACAGCCCCATGTATACCACACACTGTCACAGCCCCCTGTATACCGCACACTGTCACAGCCCCATGTATACCGCACGCTGTCACAGCCCCCTGTATACCACACGCTGTCACAGCCCCCTGTATACCACACGCTGTCACAGCCCCATGTATACCGCACCCTGTCACAGCCCCCTGTATACCGCACATTGTCACAGCCCCCTGTATACCACACGCTGTCACAGCCCCATGTATACCACACGCTGTCACAGCCCCATGTATACCACACGCTGTCACAGCCCCATGTATACCACACACTGTCACAGCCCCCTGTATACCGCACGCTGTCACAGCCCCCTGTATACCGCACGCTGTCACTGCCCCCTGTATACCACACACTGCCACAGCCCCCTGTATACCGCACACTATCACAGCCCCCTGTATACCGCACACTGTCACAGCCCCATGTATACCGCACGCTGTCACAGCCCCCTGTATACCGCACGCTGTCACAGCCCCATGTATACCGCACGCTGTCACAGCCCCCTGTATACCGCACGCTGTCACAGCCCCCTGTATACCGCACACTGTCACAGCCCCATGTATACCGCACGCTGTCACAGCCCCCTGTATACCGCACGCTGTCACAGCCCCCTGTATACCGCACGCTGTCACAGCCCCCTGTATACCGCACACTGTCACAGCCCCATGTATACCGCACGCTGTCACAGCCCCCTGTATACCGCACGCCGTCACAGCCCCCTGTATACCGCACGCCGTCACAGCCCCCTGTATACCGCACGCCGTCACAGCCCCCGTATACCGCACGCTGTCACAGCCCCCTGTATACCGCACGCTGTCACAGCCCCCGTATACCGCACGCTGTCACAGCCCCCTGTATACCGCACGCTGTCACAGCCCCCTGTATACCGCACGCTGTCACAGCCCCCTGTATACCGCACACTGTCACAGCCCCTTGTATACCGCACGCTGTCACAGCCCCTTGTATACCGCACGCTGTCACAGCCCCCTGTATACCGCACACTGTCACAGCCCCCTGTATACCGCACACTGTCACAGCCCCCTGTATACCGCACGCTGTCACAGCCCCCTGTATACCGCACACTGTCACAGCCCCCTGTATACCGCACGCTGTCACAGCCCCCTGTATACCGCACGCTGTCACAGCCCCTGTATACCGCACACTGTCACAGCCCCCTGTATACCGCGCGCTGTCACAGCCCCCTGTATATCGCACGCTGTCACAGCCCCCTGTATACTGCATACTATCACAGCCCCCTGTATACCGCACGCTGTCACAGCCCCCTGTATACCGTACACTGCCACAGCCCCCTGTATACCGCACACTGCCACAGCCCCCTGTATACCGCACGTTGTCACAGCCCCCTGTATACCGCACACTGTCACAGCCCCCTGTATACCGCACGCTGTCACAGCCCCCTGTATACTGCACACTGTCACAGCCCCCTGTATACCGCACGCTGCCCCCACTCTCAGTATACCGTACGCCATCCCCACCTCTAGTATACTGCATACTGTGCCCACACCCCATGTACCACACACCATCCCCACCTCCTGTGTACCACACACCGTCCCAGCTCACTCTGATCCCGGTACACTCATTCACACCAACCCTGACCCAGGTACACTCGCTCACGCTGACCCCGGTATATTCGCTCACACTGCCTCTGACCCTGGTACACTCACTCACGCTGATCCTGGTGTACTCACTCACACTGACTCTGACCCCGAACCTGGTATACTCACTCACACTGACTCTGACCCTGGTATACTCACTCACACTGACTCTGACCCCGGTACACTCGCTCACGCTGACCCCGAACCCAGTATACGCACTCACACTGACCCCGGTACACTCACTCATGCTGATCCCGGTATACTCACACTGACTCTGACCCCGGTATACTCACTCACACTGACTCTGACCCCGGTATACTCACTCACGCTGACTCTGACCCCGGTATACTCACTCACGCTGACTTTGACCCCGGTATACTCACTCACGCTGACTCTGACCCCGGTATACTCAGTCACGCTGACTCTGACCCCGGTATACTCACTCACACTGACTCTGACCCTGGTATACTCACTCACACTGACTCTGACCCCGGTATACCCACTCACGCTGACCCCGGTATACCCACTCACGCTGACCCCGGTATACTCACACTCACGCTGACTCTAACCCCGGTATACTCACTCACGCTGACTCTGACCCCGGTATACTCACTCACACTGACTCTGACCCCGGTATACTCACTCACGCTGACTCTGACCCCAGTATACTCGCTCACGCTGACTCTGACCCCGGTATACTCACTCACGCTGACTCTGACCCCGGTATACTCACTCACGCTGACTCTGACCCCGGTATACTCACACTCACGCTGACTCTGACCCCGGTATACTCACTCACGCTGACTCTGACCCCGGTATACTCACTCACACTGACTCTGACCCCGGTATACTCACTCACGCTGACTCTGACCCCGGTATACTCACACTCACGCTGACTCTGACCCCGGTATACTCACTCATGCTGACTCTGACCCCGGTATACTCACTCACGCTGACTCTGACCCCGGTATACTCACTCACACTGACTCTGACCCCAGTATACTCACTCACGCTGACTCTGACCCCGGTATACTCACTCACGCTGACTCTGACCCCGGTATACTCACTCACGCTGACTCTGACCCCGGTATACTCACTCACACTGACTCTGACCCCGGTATACTCACTCACCCTGCTCCTGACAGACTCACCCTTCTCGATAGATGGTTTCAGCAGATCGAACTTTGCCTGCAGATTCGAGATTCTGCTGTTCTTCACCACAAACTCTTTGAGTTTCTGCAAGAGGAATGAGAGAATTATCCTGGGGGCTGAGCTGGGGAATGAGCTTCCCAAACCCTGGGGCAAAAGACCCTGCAAAACCATGGGTTAATAAACCCCAAAACCCCAGGGTAATTACCTCCCAGAACCCCAAGGTAATTACGCCCCAAAACCCCAGGGTAATTACCCCCAAAACCCCAAGGTAATTACCCCCCCAAAACTCCAGGGTAATTACCCCAAAACCCCAGGGTAATTACCCCCCAGAACCCCAAGGTAATTACCCCCCAAAACTCCAGGGTAATTACCCCCAAAACTCCAGGGTAATTACCCCAAAACCCCAGGGTAATTACCCCCAAAACCCCAAGGTAATTACCCCCCAAAACCCCAAGGTAATTACCCCCAGAACCCCAGGGTAATTACCCCCAAAACCCCAGGGTAATTACCCCCAAAACCCCAGGGTAATTACCCCAAACCCCAGGGTAATTACCCCCAAAACCCCAGGGTAATTACCCCAAACCCCAGGGTAATTACCCCCAAAACCCCATGGTAATTACCCCCAAAACCCCATGGTAATTACCCCCAGAACCCCAGGGTAATTACCCCCCAGAACCCCAGGGTAATTACCCCCAAACCCCAGGGTAATTACCCCCCAGAACCCCAGGGTAATTACCCCCAAACCCCAGGGTAATTACCCCCAGAACCCCAGGGTAATTACCCCCAAAACCCCAGGGTAATTACCCCCAGAACCCCAGGGTAATTACCCCCAAAACTCCAGGGTAATTATCCCAAACCCCAGGGTAATTACGCCCCAAACCCCAGGGTAATTACCCCCAAAACCCCATGGTAATTACCCCCAGAACCCCAGGGTAATTACCCCCAAAACCCCAGGGTAATTACCCCAAACCCCAGGGTAATTACCCCCAAAACCCCAGGGTAATTACCCCAAACCCCAGGGTAATTACCCCCCAGAACCCCAGGGTAATTACCCCCAGAACCCCAGGGTAATTACCCCCAAAACCCCAGGGTAATTACCCCAAACCCCAGGGTAATTACCCCCCAGAACCCCAGGGTAATTACCCCAAACCCCAGGGTAATTACCCCCCAGAACCCCAGGGTAATTACCCCCCAGAACCCCAGGGTAATTACCCCCCAGAACCCCAGGGTAATTACCCCCAAAACCCCATGGTAATTACCCCCAAACCCCAGGGTAATTACCCCCAAAACCCCAGGGTAATTACCCCAAACCCCAGGGTAATTACCCCCAAAACCCCATGGTAATTACCCCCAAAACCCCATGGTAATTACCCCCAGAACCCCAGGGTAATTACCCCCCAGAACCCCAGGGTAATTACCCCCAAACCCCAGGGTAATTACCCCCAGAACCCCAGGGTAATTACCCCCCAGAACCCCAGGGTAATTACCCCCAAACCCCAGGGTAATTACCCCCAAACCCCAGGGTAATTACCCCCAAAACCCCATGGTAATTACCCCCAGAACCCCAGGGTAATTACCCCCAAAACTCCAGGGTAATTACCCCAAACCCCAGGGTAATTACCCCCAAAACCCCAGGGTAATTACCCCCAGAACCCCAGGGTAATTACCCCCAAATCCCCAGGGTAATTACCCCAAACCCCAGGGTAATTACCCCCCAGAACCCCAGGGTAATTACCCCAAACCCCAGGGTAATTACCCCCAAAACTCCAGGGTAATTACCCCCAAAACTCCAGGGTAATTACCCCCAAAACCCCATGGTAATTACCCCCAACCCCCAGGGTAATTACCCCCAACCCCCAGGGTAATTACCCCCAGAACCCCAGGGTGGGGAAGGGGTGAGAGTGTCCCTGGGGTTTGGGAAAGGGTGAGTGTTTCCCTGTGGGTGAGGAGTGTCTCCCGGGGTGGGGGGGGGGGGGGGTGTGGGGAGTGTCACCCGAGGGTACAGAAGGATCCTCTCCCCTCTCTGCAATCCCACTGTCCGTTGCTGACGGTCTTACGGTGAAATAGTAGGTCTCGGTGTCGTGCTGGTTGGTGCGGCGTTTCCCAGTGGTGCTCTTGGAGCCGGAATCAGGTCCGGCCGATTTCACCGACTCAGTGGATTGGTTGATCTGGAATGGGTCGGGAAGGTCAGAATCCTCACTCGCTGCCAGATCCTGCAGCGCCTGCAGGGTGGCTCGCACTGTCTTATTAACCTGTCGCACAGAGAGAGACAGAGGGAGAGAGACAGAGAGAGAGAGAGACAGAGAGAGGGAGGGAGAGAGAGAGAGGGAGAGAGAGACAGAGAGAGAGAGAGAGAGAGCGAGGGAGAGAGAGACAGAGAGAGAGACAGAGAGAGAGAGAGACAGAGAGCGAGGGAGAGAGCGAGGGAGAGAGAGAGAGAGACAGAGAGAGAGAGAGAGAGAGGGAGAGAGAGACAGAGAGAGAGGGAGAGAGAGAGAGACAGAGAGAGAGGGAGAGAGAGAGACAGAGAGAGAGACAGAGAGGGAGGGAGAGAGACAGAGAGAGACAGAGAGAGAGAGAGACAGAGAGGGAGGGAGAGAGACAGAGACAGAGAGAGACAGAGAGAGAGGGAGACAGAGAGAGAGACAGAGAGAGAGGGAGAGAGAGACAGAGAGAGAGAGAGAGAGAGGGAGAGAGAGACAGAGAGAGAGGGAGAGAGAGAGAGACAGAGAGAGAGGGAGAGAGAGACAGAGAGAGAGACAGAGAGGGAGGGAGAGAGACAGAGAGAGACGGAGAGAGAGAGACAGAGAGAGAGGGAGAGAGAGAGAGACAGAGAGAGAGAGAGAGAGACAGAGAAAGGGGGAGAGAGACAGAGAAAGGCAGAGAAAGACAGAGAGAGACAGAAAGACAGAGAGAGAGGGAGTGAGAGAGGGACAGAGAGAGAGAGAAA
>NW_027650195.1:0-57500 GCF_965287045.1 Carcharhinus amblyrhynchos | reverse complement strand
AGAGAGTGTGTGTATGAGTGTGTGTGTGAGAGAGAGTGTGTGTGTGTGTGTGTGTGAGAGAGAGTGTGTGTGTGAGAGTGTGTGTGTGAGAGAGAATGCGTGAGAGAGAGAGTGCATGAGAGAGAGAGTGTGTGTGTGTGTGTGTGTGTGTGTGTGAGAGAGAGAGAGTGTGTGTGAGACAGACAGTGTGTGTGCATGTCTGAGTGTGTGTATATCTGTGTCTGTGCAAGAGACTATGTGTGTTTCTTTAATTCATTCATGGGAAATGGGTGTCACTGGCTGGGCCAGTATTTATTGCCCATCCCTAATTGCCCCTTGAGAAGGTGGTGGTGAGCTGCCTTCTCGAATCGCTGCAGACCCTGTGCTGTGGGTTGATCCACAATGCCGTTAGGGAGGGAATTCCAGGATTTTGACCCACTGACTGCGAAGGAACGGCTAATAGATTTCCAAGTCCGGATGGTGGGTGACTCGGAGGGGAACCTCCAGGTGGGGGTGTTAAGAACATAAGAACATAAGAAATAGGAGCAGGAGTAGGCCATCTGGCCCTTCGAGCCTGCCCCGCCATTCAATAAGATCATGGCTGATCTGTCATGGCTCAGTTCCACATTCCCGCCCTCTCCCCATAACCCTTAATCCCCTCTCTTATCAAAAACCCATCAACCCGCTTCTTAAAAATATTTAGCGAGGCAGCCTCCACCACTTCAACAGGTAGAGAATTCCAGAGATTCACCACCCTTTGAGTGAAGAAGTTCCTCCTCAACTCCGTTCTAAACCGCCCCCCCTTTATCTTGAGGCTGTGCCCCCTAGTCCTACTGTCCTTTCTGAGCGGGAAGAGTCTCTCCACCTCTATCCTATCCATCCCATTCATCATCTTATACGTCTCAATGAGATCTCCCCTCATTCTTCTAAACTCTAACGAGTTCCCAGGGATCCGCTGCCCTTGTCCTTCTGGTAGAAGTGGTCGTAGGTTTGGGTGAATAAATGGATAAATGTTCCTGCTGATATTATTCTCGCCTTTTGCTTTCAGTTTGTATTCCCCTCTGCCCTCGCCCCTCCACCCCCACCCCTCGCCCCTCCACCCCCACCCCTCGCCCCTACACCCCCACCCCTCGCCCCTACACCCCCACCCCTACACCCCCGCCCCTCCGCCCTCAGCCCCACCCCTGCCCCCTCCCGCAGCTTTACTCTGCAGCTTTCTGAGTTCAGTAACGCTTCCTCAATCCAGGCACTTTCGAGTTCTGCTCAGCAAGGGGAACCATTAGAACAAACTTCCTCCTTCTCCCCATGGAAAGGGGAACTATTTGCTCTTTGGGACAGATTCCTTCGCTGAACTAGCCGTTTTGGAGAAAAAGGAAACAGCCAGGATGTGAAGCGGGGTCAGCCACACAGACACAGTCTTCGGATCAGGCAGATACCAAGTCCGAGGGTCTTCCTTCTCTCCATGGGGGAGAAGGGAGGGGAGAGGGGCAGAGGAAGGGAGAATGGGGGTGAGCACACGGTTCAGATCATTGAGAGCCGATGAGGCGGCCAGGGGACGATGGGGACAGAGCAATTGTTTAATCCAGACAATGTCCAGCACAGACGCAGGCCATTCAGTCCCTTTCCTCCATACCAGCCTTTCTCCCACCTCCTCTCCATCTCCACGTACCCCCCCGCATCCATCGTTCACTTTCTCCCCCATGTGATTATCCAACTTCCTCTTAAATACATCAATAATGTTCATCTCGACATCTCCCCGTGGGAGTGAGTCCCACATTCTCCCCCACTCCCCGTGAGAGTGAGTCCCACATTCTCCCCCACTCCCCCCGTGGGAGTGAGTCCCACATTCTCCCTCACTCCCCGTGGGAGCGAGTCCCACATTCTCCCCCATTCCCCCCGTGGGAGCGAGTCCCACATTCTCCCCCACTGCCCGTGGGAGCGAGTCCCACACTCTCCCCCACTCCCCCCGTGGGAGCGAGTCCCACATTCTCCCCCACTCCCCCCGTGGGAGCGAGTCCCACATTCTCCCCCCACTCCCCGTGGGAGTGAGTCCCACATTCTCCCCCCACTCCCCGTGGGAGCGAGTCCCACATTCTCCCCACTCCCCGTGGGAGCGAGTCCCACACTCTCCCCCACTCCCCCCGTGGGAGCGAGTCCCACACTCTCCCCCACTCCCCCCGTGGGAGCGAGTCCCACATTCTCCCCCACTCCCCCCGTGGGAGCGAGTCCCACATTCTCCCCCCACTCCCCGTGGGAGTGAGTCCCACATTCTCCCCCACTCCCCTCATGGGAGTGAGTCCCACATTCTCCCCCACTCCCCCCGTGGGAGCGAGTCCCACATTCTCCCCCACTCCCCCCGTGGGAGCGAGTCCCACATTCTCCCCCACTCCCCCCGTGGGAGTGAGTCCCACATTCTCCCCCACTCCCCCCGTGGGAGCGAGTCCCACATTCTCCCCCACTCCCCCTGTGGGAGTGAGTCCCACATTCTCCCCCACTCCCCGTGGGAGCAAGTCCCACATTCTCCCCCACTTCCCTCATGGGAGTGAGTCCCACATTCTCTGGGGAGGTGGCATAAAGATAGAGGATAATAGATGGATGGGTATTCTAAAAGTTTCATCAAACACTGGGCTAGACCCTGCAGGGAGGACTGGGTCTCATTCTGGGGTCCCAGGTGGAATTAGTCTTTGGGTCATGGTCAGGGTTAGGAGGAGCAGAAGAAGGCCATTCAGCCCATTGAGTCTGTTCCGCCATTGAATGGGATTGTGACTGATCTGATGCAGTATTCCTCAACGCTCACTTTCCTGCTTTATTCTGCTGCCTCACAGCGCCAGGGACCCTGGTTCCATTCCCAGCTTGGGTCACTGTCTGTGTGGAGTCTGCACATTCTCCCCATGTCTGCGTGAGTTTCCTCCGGGTGCTCCGGTTTCCTCCCACAGTCCAAAGATGTGCTGGTTAGGGTGCATTGTCCAGGCTAAATTCTCCCTCAGTGTGCCCGAACAGGTGGCGGAGTGTGGCGACTAGGGGATTTTCACAGTAACTTCATTGCAGTGTTAATGTAAGCCTTACTTATGACACTAATAAATAAACTCTAAAACTTAACCCCTCGATTCCCTTCCTGATGAAAGATCTGTCTGTCTGAGCCTTGAACTCACTCAGTAACCCAGCCTCTACAGGCCTCAGTGGGAAGGAATTCCACACTCTCACTCCCCTCCGAGAGAAGAAATTCCTCCCTATCTGTGTATCCCTCTGGTCCCAGACTCTCCCACACGGGGAAACAGCCTCTCAGCACCCACCCTGTCACGCTCCCCCCACCCCAAGTGTCTCAATAAGGGTCACCTCTCATTCTTGGGGAGGGACTTGGGGAAGGAGGGCAGAGGGATGAGGGGATTTCTGGAGCGAGAGAGACTGGGAGAAGGTGGCTTATGGAGGTCTCTGTCCAGGTTAGGACAGATTAGAATGGATGGGTGCTTGATGGCTGGGGCAGACAGGATGGGCCCAAGGGCCTCTGCTGTAAAATTCTACATACCTTGTCCTGGTCGTGGGGTAGGAACTCAAATTTGTTTGGGAGGCAGAAGGCACTGTAGTTGATGTCCATGATCTTGGTTTTGTCATTCTGGGGGTCCAGGCCATCGATTGCGTTCTCGATAAGGTTCAGGCCATCACGCCGGGAACTTTCTACCCGGGTCTCCGCCACCAAGTAAGTCCTCAGCATCCTGCTCAGTGAAGAGTGGAACCCGAGGTCCCAGCACTGCCGGGGAGACAGGGCAGAGTCAGCATCGGAGTGCGAGGGAGAACCCACCCCTCTCCCCCGACACAAACCACCCACCACCACCACCACCACCACCCACCCCCCTCCCCCAACACAAACCACCCCACCCACCACCACCACCACAAACTCCACCCCCTCCCCACCACAAACTCCACCCCCACCACCACCACCACCACAAACTCCACCCCCTCCCCCACCACAAACTCCACCCCCACCACCACCACCACCACAAACTCCACCCCCTCCCCACCACAAACTCCACCCCCACCACCACCACCACCACAAACTCCACCCCACTCCCCCACCACAAACTCCACCCCCACCACCATCATCACCACAAACTCCACCCCCTCCCCACCACCACCACAAACTCCACCCCCTCCCCCACCACAAACTCCACCCCCCTCCCCCACCACAAACTCCACCCCCCTCCCCCACCACAAACTCCACCCCCCTCCCCCACCACAAACTCCACCCCCCTCCCCCACCACAAACTCCACCCCCTCCCCACCACAAACTCCACCCCCCCACCACCACAAACTCCACCCCCCCACCACCACAAACTCCACCCCCCCACCACCACCAGCCACCCACCCCCCTCCCCCACCACAAACTCCACCCCACTCCCCCACCACAAACTCCACCCCCACCACCATCATCACCACAAACTCCACCCCCTCCCCACCACCACCACAAACTCCACCCCCTCCCCCACCACAAACTCCACCCACCTCCCCCACCACAAACTCCACCCCCCCCACCACCACCACAAACTCCACCCCCTCCCCACCACAAACTCCACCCCCCCACCACCACCACCAGCCACCCACCCCCCTCCCCCACCACAAACCTCCCCACACAACCACCAGCCACACCCTCCCACTGAACTAGAACAAAGAAAATTCCAGCACAGGAACAGGCCCTTCGGCCCCTCCAAGCCTGCACTGACCATGCTGCCCGACTGAACTAAAACCCCCTCCCCTTCCGGGAACCGTATCCCTCTATTCCCATCCTATTCATGGATTTGTCCAGACGCCCCTTAAAACTCACCATCATATCTGCTTCCACTCCCTCCCCCGGCAGCGAGTTCCAGGCACCCACCCCCCTCTGTGTAAAAAAACTTGAAATACAACCATTTGCAGTGAAGGGTCAGTGCTGAGGGAGCGCCGCACTGTGGGAGGGTCGGTGCTGAGGGAGCACCGCACTGTGGGAGGGTCAGTGCTGAGGGAGCGCCGCACTGTGGGAGGGTCAGTGCTGAGGGAGCGCCGCACTGTGGGAGGGTCAGTGCTGAGGGAGCGCCGCACTGTGGGAGGGTCAGTGCTGAGGGAGCGCCGCACTGTGGGAGGGTCAGTGCCGAGGGAGCGCCGCACTGTGGGAGGGTCAGTGCTGAGGGAGCGCCGCACTGTGGGAGGGTCGGTGCTGAGGGAGCGCCGCACTGTGGGAGGGTCAGTGCCGAGGGAGCGCCACACTGTGGGAGGGTCGGTGCTGAGGGAGCGCCGCACTGTGGGAGGGTCGGTGCTGAGGGAGCGCCGCACTGTGGGAGGGTCAGTGCTGATGGAGCGCCGCACTGTGGGAGGGTCAGTGCCGAGGGAGCGCCGCACTGTGGGAGGGTCAGTGCTGAGGGAGCGCCGCACTGTGGGAGGGTCAGTGCTGAGGGAGCGCCGCACTGTGGGAGGGTCAGTGCCGAGGGAGCGCCGCACTGTGGGAGGGTCAGTGCTGAGGGAGCGCCGCACTGTGGGAGGGTCAGTGCTGAGGGAGTGCTGATCCATTCATTATCACATTGCTGTCTGTGGGATCCTGACATGCGTAAATTATCTGTCATCTTTCCTTACTTTCCAGCAGTGAACGCGTTACTGTCTGAAGCTCAGTGTTGTCCCGACTCCAACATCAACCAGCAGACCCAATGTCTGGTCTGCGTGTCTGTTTGGCTAGCTGTCTGTCTGCCTTTCTGTGCGCCTGTCTGTTTGTATGTCTGCCTGGCTGACTAACTGTCTAGGTGTCTAAGTGTGTATGCCCATTCGTCTGTCTCTCTGTCTGTCTGTCTCTCTCTGTCTCTCTGTCTGCCTGTCTCTCTCTCTCTCTGTCTCTGTCTGTTTTTTCTGTCCGCCCGCAGAGGTGCTGGAGTTTAAATGATTTGGGTGACTGGGTGGGGTGACTCAGAGTGAAAGGGGAAGGAAGGTGGCGAGCGAGGTCGCTCTCAGTACACACACCACTTTCAGAATGGGCTGCAGGTAGGCCCAGGGTCGGGGGGGGTGCCTGGGGGACAGTCAGCCCTGCCAGAGAGAGAAAAATAAAAGCTACAGCTTCTCAGCGAGAGAATCACACGCACTCTGCGATGCCCAGCTCCTTCCAGCCACAGGGCAAACAAACATTCCTCAGGCAACAGGGGGATTCCCCAGTCAATCACCAGCAACCCCCCCACCCCTGCCCACAGCCACAGAGGGTAACACCTACATCAATCAGTGTGGAGACATCATGAATGAAGTAGCTATTCAGAGCAGCATTGGCCACCGACAGGGTCAGCAGATACTCATTCCGAGCCCTGGTGCATTTCAGCTGGTTTTCCAGGTAGCGTTCCTGCCTCTGGGAGAGAAAGGGCAAAGGTCAAAGCGGGAGGAGCACCCACTCATTCACCCTCCGTCCCCTCGACGCACATCCCTCTTGCCGCCCAACGGACAACACTGCGTTCTCCAACCTTCCTCACTCTGTATCTAACCCCGTGCTGTACCTGTCCTGGGAGTGTTTGATGGGGGGACAGTGTAGAGGGAGCTTTACTCTGTATCTAACCCCGTGCTGTACCTGTCCTGGGAGTGTTTGATGGGGGAACAGTGTAGACGGAGCTTTACTCTGTATCTAACCCCGTGCTGTACCTGTCCTGGGAATGTTTGATGGGGGAACAGTGTAGAGGGAGCTTTACTCTGTATCTAACCCCGTGCTGTACCTGTCCTGGGAGTGTTTGATGGGGACAGTGTAGAGGGAGCTTTACTCTGTATCTAACCCTGTGCTGTACCTGTCCTGGGAGTGTTTGATGGGGGACAGTGTAGAGGGAGCTTTACTCTGTATCTAACCCCGTGCTGTACCTGTCCTGGGAGTGTTTGATGGGGGAACAGTGTAGAGGGAGCTTTACTCTGTATCTAACCCCGTGCTGTACCTGTCCTGGGAGTGTTTGATGGGGGAACAGTGTAGAGGGAGCTTTACTCTGTATCTAACCCCGTGCTGTACCTGTCCTGGGAGTGTTTGATGGGGGAACAGTGTAGAGGGAGCTTTACTCTGTATCTAACCCCGTGCTGTACCTGTCCTGGGAGTGTTTGATGGGGACAGTGTAGAGGGAGCTTTACTCTGTATCTAACCCTGTGCTGTACCTGTCCTGGGAGTGTTTGATGGGGACAGTGTAGAGGGAGCTTTACTCTGTATCTAACCCCGTGCTGTACCTGTCCTGGGAGTGTTTGATGGGGACAGTGTAGAGGGAGCTTTACTCTGTATCTAACCCCGTGCTGTACCTGTCCTGGGAGTGTTTGACGGGGACAGTGTAGAGGGAGCTTTACTCTGTATCTAACCCCGTGCTGTACCTGTCCTGGGAGTGTTTGATGGGGGACAGTGTAGAGGGAGCTTTACTCTGTATCTAACCCCGTGCTGTACCTGTCCTGGGAGTGTTTGATGGGGGACAGTGTAGAGGGAGCTTTACTCTGTATCTAACCCCGTGCTGTACCTGTTCTGGGAGTGTTTGACGGGGACAGTGTAGAGGGAGCTTTACTCTGTATCTAACCCCGTGCTGTACCTGTCCTGGGAGTGTTTGATGGGGGACAGTGTAGAGGGAGCTTTACTCTGTATCTAACCCCGTGCTGTACCTGTCCTGGGAGTGTTTGATGGGGGACAGTGTAGAGGGAGCTTTACTCTGTATCTAACCCCGTGCTGTACCTGTTCTGGGTGTGTTTGATGGGGGACAGTGTAGAGGGAGAGTTACTCTGTACCTTTTCCTTCATTTTCTCGATCTTGCGGAGAGAGCCACGTCTCTGAAGCTTGTTGTCCGTTCCGGGTTGGGTTCCTCCCGGATCACTGGACTTCCCGATCTGTTTCTCCTGCATCCTCTCGACCTCCTTGAGTTTGCTCTCGGCTGCAGCACTCTCCAGGTGGTACGTGTGATAGGTCTTCATGGCCTGCTTACACAACACGGGGGAAATCACTAGCTGCCTTGCTCCAGCTGTGTCAGGCTATGGTGAGGCCACATCTGGATTACCGAGTGCACCGTGGTCTCAATGTTTAGAAACATAGAACAGTACAGGCCCTTCGGCCCTCAATGTTGTGCCCAGCTATGTCCAATCCCAAGATCAGTCTATCCCACTCCTTATCATTCTGGTGTGCTCCATGTGCCTATCCAATAACCGCTTGAAAGTTCCTAAAGTGTCCGACTCCACTATCACAGCAGGCAGTGCATTCCACACCCCAGCCACTCTCTGTGTAAAGAATCTACCTCGGACATCCCTCCTATATCTCCCACCATGAACCTTATAGTTATGCCCCCTAGTAACAGCTACATCCACCCGAGGAAATAGTCTCTGCACGTCCACTCTATCAATCCCCCCCATCATCTTATAAACCTCTGTTAAGTTGCCTCTCATCCTCCTCCGTTCTAAAGAGAAAAGCCCCAGCTCCTTCAACCTTTCCTCATAAGACCTCCCCTCCAAACCAGGCAGCATCCTGGTAAATCTCCTCTGCACTCTCTCCAATGCTTCCACATCCTTCTTATAGTGAGGTGACCAGAACTGAACACAATATTCCAAATGTGGTCTCACCAAGGTCCTGTATAGTTGCAGCATAACCCCACGGCTCTTAAACTCAAACCCCCTGTTAATAAACACTAACACACTATAAGCCTTCTTCACGGCTCTATCCACTTGAGTGGCAACCGTTTAAGAATCTTCCTTCTCGCATTGGAGGCGGTGCAGAGAGATTTCAAAGAGATCAGATTCCCTACAGTGCAGAAGGAGGCCACTCGGCTCATTGGGTCTGCACCAACTCTCTGAAACAGCATCCCACCCAGGCCCTCCCCTCCAATCTCTACCTGTAACCCCACACATTTACCATGCCATTCTCTCTAACCCGCACATCTTTGGACACTAAGGGATAATTTAGCATGGCCAATCCACCTAACCTACACATCTTTGGACACTAAGGGGCAATTTAGCATGGCCAATCTATCTAACCTGCACATCTTTGGACACTAAGGAACAATTTAGCATGGCCAATCCACCCAACCTGCACATCTTTGGACACTAAGGGAGAATTTAGCATGGCTAATCCACCTAGCCTACACATCTTTTGACTGTGGGAGGCAACTGGACCACCCAGAGGAAACTCATGCAGACATGGGGAGAATGTGCAGACCCTGCACGGGCAGTGACCCGAGGCCAGAATGGAACCCGGGTCCCTGGTGCCACGAGAGAGCAGTATGAACCACTGTGCCAACGTGGCACAGAATGCAAGCTGATATCGACTCTCATCATGAACCCTAACTGCTGAGGCTCGAGGTGTAGATTTGTTTTTGGGGAGGCGGGGAGGATGAGTTGAGGTCACCCCCCCACCCCCCCAGGAGAGGAAAGGATCAGTTAACAAAGCGAGGAACTTTGCAGGTGTCGAGCGAATGAGTTCCTCCTCCCCCACCCTCGATGGTTAATGGAGGATAGGTATCGGTGACTGGGACATGGCGATATTCTGGGGGGGAAGGGTGCGAGAGGTACACAGTTCCCCCCGGGCTCTGATAGTAAAGGGTGATACTCACCGTCTGGAGCTGACCGGTGACCTTCAGTAGTTCCTCCTGCATCTGCAGCGCAATCTCCTTACTCTGCGAAGGGAATGACCGGCTGGTTAGCTGGACGGCTGCACTGGAGTCTAGACGGATGTGTCTCCAACGCCCTACACCCTCGCCGTGTCCCAAAGCACTGCCCACACGATGAGCTGTCCTGAGGGACCCGTCACCAATGCTGGAGGCGAAGAAACCAACTTGGGCACAGCAAGATCCCAGCGGCTGCAGCGTGGTGAACAGCTGGGTCACTGGAGTTTCACTTTGCGATGTTGGTTCAGTGTAAATACATCTCGTGGATCCACTCACGCAGAACAAATGGAGTGCCATCACTGAACTGGCCAATTGGGGGGGGTGACACCCAGTGTTGGGGTCGTGACCTGGTGTCAGGGGTCATCACCCAGTGTCAGGGGTTGTGACCCAGTGTCGAGGGTCGCGACCCAGTGTCAGGGGTCGTCACCCAGTGTCGGAGATCATCACCCAATGGCAGGGGTCGTGACCCTGTGTCGGGTGTCATCATCCACTGTCAGGGTTCATGACCCAGTGATGGGGTTGTCACCCAGTGTCGTGAGTCATCACCCCTTGCCAGGAGTCATCACCCAGAGTCATGGGACATTACCCAGTGTCGGGGGTCATTACCCAGCTCGGGGGTCATCACCCAGTGTCGGGGGTTGTGACCCAGTATCGGGGGTCGTCACCCAGTGTCAGGGGTCATCACCCAGTGTCAGGGATCTTGACCCAGTGTCAGGGGTCATCACCCAGTGTCAGGGGTCGTCATCTAGTGTTGGGGGTCGTCATACATTGTCAGGGGTCATAATCCAGTGTCAGGGATCGTCAAACAGTGTCGAGGGTCATCACCCAGTGTCAGGGGTCATCATCCAGTGTCGAGGGTCATCACCCAGTGTCGAGGGTCATCACCCAGTGTCACGGGTCATGACCCAGTGTCAAGGGTCACCATCCAGTGTCAGGGATCATCATCCAGTGTCAGGGGTCGTGACCCAGTGTCAGGGGTCGTGACCCAGTGTCAGGGGTCATTACCCAGTGTCGGGGTCATCAGCCAGTGTTGCTGCGCAGTGCCAGGTGTTGCCAGCAGTGGAATGTTCCAGTCCTCAGTGTGACGACCCAGTAACTGTGGAGAAACGGACATCAACAGGCAGAGAGCCCCCAGCAGCACAGGGACAGCTGCCAAGGGAGACAGACGTTTGGGTAAGAGGACAGACAGTTGTAAAGCAGACAGTTGTGAGACAGGGCAGACGGTTGTGAGACGGGGCAGACACTTGTGAGATGGAGCAGACGCTTGTGAGACGGGGCAGACGCTTGTGAGACGGGACAGACGCTTGTGAGACGGGGCAGACGCTTGTGAGACGGGGCAGGCGGTTGTGAGACGGGGCAGATGCTTGTGAGACGGGGCAGACGCTTGTGAGACGGGGCAGACGCTTGTGAGACGGGGCAGACGCTTGTGAGACGGGGCAGATGCTTGTGAGACGGGGCAGACGCTTGTGAGACAGGGCAGATGCTTGTGAGACGGGGCAGGGTGGTTGTGAGACGGGGCAGATGCTTGTGAGATGGGGCAGGCGGTTGTGAGACGGGGCAGATGCTTGTGAGACGGGGCAGATGCTTGTGAGACGGGGCAGATGGTTGTGAGACAGGGCAGATGATGGCAGCTGGGACACACAATGACAGGGGACTTGCTGCTTCCCTGCGTGTTGTGTGGGAGCTGCGATTCTGGATGGAGTTAGTGTTTGGGTGAGGGAAGGTTGGAGGAGAGTATCTGGACCCAGACCCCAGGGGGAGGAGGGAGGCAGTGTGACACACTGTCTACACGGTGTCTGACGTACAACACAAACTACAATTGTGTACCACAGCCAATACCTTCTTGGAAATCCGTGTGACGTCCTCAGATACGTGAGATAGACGGAGGACGATGTTGTTGCTGTAGATCTCACTCAGAGAGACGTGATCCTTGCTCTCACGGCGAGTCTGCTCCAGAATCAGATACCAGCAGTTCACAGTAGAGAGCAGGTTCTGGTCCTTCCTAAAAAAACAAGAATATTCCCATTTATCCTCTGTGTGGAACCCGTACCCCAGTGAGGGTCAGTGTGTGTGGGACCCGTACCCCAGTGAGGGTCAGTGTGTGTGGGACCCCAGTGAGAGTCAGTGTGTGTGGGACCCGTACCCCAGTGAGAGTCAGTGTGTGTGGGACCCGTACCCCAGTGAGAGTCAGTGTGTGTGTGTGTGGGGCCCGTACCCCAGTGAGAGTCAGTGTGTGTGTGGGACCCGTACCCCAGTGAGAGTCAGTGTGTGTGTGGGGCCCGTACCCCAGTGAGAGTCAGTGTGTGTGTGGGACCCGTACCCCAGTGAGAGTCAGTGTGTGTGTGGGACCCGTACCCCAGTGAGAGACAGTGTGTGTGGGACCCGTACCCCACTGAGAGTCAGTGTGTGTGTGGGACCCGTACCCCAGTGAGAGACAGTGTGTGTGGGACCCGTGCCCCAGTGAGAGTTAGTGTGTGTGGGACCCGTACCCCAGTGAGAGTCAGTGTGTGTGGGAGCCGTACCCCAGTGAGAGTCAGTGTGTGTGGGACCCGTACCCCAGTGAGAGTCAGTGTGTGTGGGAGCCGTACCCCAGTGAGAGTCAGTGTGTGTGGGAGCCATACCCCAGTGAGAGTCAGTGTGTGTGGGAGCCGTACCCCAGTGAGAGTCAGTGTGTGTGGGAGCCGTACCCCAGTGAGAGTCAGTGTGTGTGGGACCCGTACCCCAGTGAGAGTCAGTGTGTGTGGGAGCCGTACCCCAGTGAGAGTCAGTGTGCGTGGGACCCGTACCCCAGTGAGAGTCAGTGTGTGTGTGGGAGCCGTACCCCAGTGAGAGTCAGTGTGTGTGGGAGCCGTACCCCAGTGAGAGTCAGTGTGTGTGTTGGAGCCGCACCCCAGCGAGAGTCAGTGTGTGTGTGGGAGCCGTACCCCAGTGAGAGTCAGTGTGTGTGGGAGCCGTACCCCAGTGAGAGTCAGTGTGTGTGTTGGAGCCGTACCCCAGTGAGAGTCAGTGTGTGTGTTGGAGCCGTACCCCAGTGAGAGTCAGTGTGTGTGGGAGCCGTACCCCAGTGAGAGTCAGTGTGTGTGTGGGAGCCGTACCCCAGTGAGAGTCAGTGTGTGTGTGGGAGCCGTACCCCAGTGAGAGTCAGTGTGTGTGGCCTTCATGGCACAATAGCGCAGAGTCACTGAGCAGAGACTGATAGCCAAGTTCCGCACACATGAGGATGGCCTCAACCGGGATCTTGGGTTCATGTCACGCTATCTGTAACTCCCATGACTTGCCTGGGCTTGCAAATCTCACTAACTGTCCTGTCTGGAGACAATACACATCTCTTTAACCTGTGCTTAACCCTCTCTCCACTCACATTGTCTGTACTTTTAAGACTTGATTACCTGTAAAGACTTGCATTCCAACTATTATCTTGTAATTAAGTTTGTGTCTGTATATGCCCTGTTTGCGAACCCAATCCTGGACTCACCTGATGAAGGAGCAGCACTCCGAAAGCTCGTGCTACCAAATAAACCCGTCGGACTTTACCCTCGTGTTGGGGGATTCACCCCTATCTAATGCCGCATCTCCACATCAGGGGGGTTAGCGGGGTAAATATGAGGGGTTACGGGCATAGAGCCTGGATGGGATTGTGGTTGGTGCAGACTCGATGGGCCGACTGGCCTCCTTCTGCACTGTAGACACTGATTGTCTGATTCTATGACCCTTCGTCAGAGCTGAAAGGAAAGCGAGTCAGCAGAGATTTATATTCTGAGGGTTGGTGGAATAGGACAAAGGGTAATGTAAATGAGGATGCAGGAGGCTGAGAAGGTGCTGAAAGTGATCAGAATGCGTGAATGGCAGGACAGGGTACAGCTTCGGTAAAGGACCGCCTGAGGAAGGTGGCATTTGCCCAGAAGGAGGAGGGGGGAGTGCAAAGATGTGTGGGTTAGGTGGATTGACGATGCTAAGTTTCCCCTCAGTGTCGGGGGGGACTAGCTAGGGGAAATAAATGGGGGTGGGATTGTGGTCGGTGCAGACTCGATGGGCCAAATGGCCTCCCTCTGCACTGTAGGGATTCTATGATTCTAAGGAGAGCGATAAAATGGAGAACGAGATGAAATGAAACAAAATAAAATAAATGGAAATGGGATGGAGGGGGTGCATTCATGCTCTGAAGTGGTTGAACTCAATTAAAATTTACTAGGATGCCACCAGGACTTGATGGATTGAGTAATTAGGAGAGGCTGGATAGACTGGGACTTTTTTCTCTGGAGTGTAGGAGTCTGAGGGGTGATCTTAAAGAGGTCTATAAAATAATGAGGGGCACAGATCAGCTAGATAGTCAATATCTTTTCCCAAAGGTAGGGGGGTCTAAAACTAGAGGGCATTGGTTTAAGGTGAGAGGGGAGAGATATAAAAGTGTCCAGAGGGGCAATTTTTTCTCACAGAGGGTGGTGAGTGTCTGGAACGAGCTGCTAGAGGCAGTAGTAGAGGTGGGTACAATTCTGTCTTTTAAAAAGCATTTAGACAGTTACATGGGAATGGTGGGTATAGAGGGATATGGATCAAACTCAGACATCTGGGATTAGCTAAGTGGTTAAAAACTGGGCAGCATGGACAAGTTGGGCCGAAGGGCCTGCTTCCATGCTGTAAAACCCCAATGACTCAATGTTCAGTTCGGAAAGCTGTGACTTGCCCAATCGGAAGATGAGGTGCTGTTCCTTCAGTTTGCGTTGGGGTCCACGAGAACACTGCAAAAGGCCAAGGAGGGACATGTGGGCAGGAGAGCAGGGTGGTGTGTTGAAGTGGCAAGCGACAGGAAGGTCTAGGTCCTGCTTGCTGGAGGGACCGAAGGTGTTCAGCAAAGCGATCACCTGGTCTGGGTTTGGTCTCTCCGATGTAGAGTAGATGCATTGGGAGCAGCGAATGCAATAGGCCGGAGATCCCTGGATTTCCAGGAATATACATCATTGGAAAAGGGGAAAGAGGAAACTTGTGGCAGAGACAGGGGATCCCTAGAAGACTAAAAAAAGTGCTGGGGAGTACTTAAAAAAGAAATTAGGAGAGTGAAGTGGAGGCATGAACAAACACTGACAGGTAAAATAAAGCATAAAATGTTTTGTAAGTATATTCAGAGCAAGAGGGTATTTATCTATTTGTGTCACAAGGAGCCTTACATTAACACTGCAATGAAGTTACTGTGAAAATTCCCTAGGCGCCACACCTGTTCGGCTACACTGAGGGAAAACTTAGCATGGCCAATCCACCTAACCTACACATCTTTCAACACTAAGGGACAATTTAGCATGGCCAATCCCCTTAACCTACACATCTTTGGGCACTAAGGGACAATTTAGCATGGCCAATCCACCTAACCTACACATCTTTAGATACTAAGGGGAAATTTATCATGGCCAATCCACCTAACCTACACATCTTTCAACACTAAGGGACAATTTAGCATGGCCAATCCACCTAACCTACACATCTTTAGATACTAAGGGGCAATTTAGCATGGCCAATCCACCTAACCTGCCCATCTTTGGACACTAAGGGACAACTTAGCATGGCCAAACCACCTAACCTGCACATCTTTGGACACTAAGGGACAATTTAGCATGGCCAATCCACCTAACCTACACATCTTTGGACACTAAGGGACAATTTAGCATGGCCAACCCACCTAACCTGCACATCTTTGGACACTAAGGGACAATTTAACATGGCCAACCCACCTAACCTGCACATCTTTGAACACTAAGGGGTAATTTAGCATGGCCAATCCACCTAACCTGCACATCTTTGGATTGTGGGAGGAAACCGGAGCACCCGGAGGAAACCCACGCAGACATGGGGAGAAAGTGCAGATGCCACACAGACAGTGACCCAAGCCGGGAATCGAACCCAGGTCCCTGGTGCTGTGAGACAGCAGTGCTAACCACCATGTCACCATTAGGGACCAACGATGCAATGTGTGTGTGGAGCTGAGAGACATAGATGAGGAATTAAATGAGTATTTTACATCTGTGTTTACTATGGGGAAGGACGGTGTAGGTGGAGAAAGCAGGGAGAGGAACTAGGATATGATTGAACAGATTAGCATTGAGAGGGAGAGGTGTTAGCAAGTTTAGTGGGATTAAAAGTGGATAAATCCCCAGACCCAGATGAGATATATCCCAGGTTGCTGTGTGAGGCAAGGGAGGAAATTGCAGGGGCTCTGACACTAATCAGGGTGGCACGGTAGCACAATGGTTAGCACTGCTGCTTCACAGTGCCAGAGACCTGGGTTTGATTCCCGGGTTGGGTCACCGTCTGTGCGAAGTTTGCACATTTTCTCCATGTCTGCATGGGTTTCCTTCAGGTGCTCCAGTTTCCTCCCGCACTCCAAAGATGTGCAGGTTAGATGGATTGGCCGTGCTAAATTTCCCCTTAGTGTCAGGGGTTAGCAGGGTAAATATGTGGGGTTACAGGAATAGGTCTGGGGTGGGATTGTAGTTGATGCAGGCTCGATGGGCCGAATGGCCTCCCGCAGTGTAAGGATTCTATGAAGAGGTTGCTATAATTTTCAAATGGCCACAGGAGAGAAGTCAGAGCACTGGAGGACAGCTAATGTATTGCCACTATTCAAGAAGGGAAGTCATGATAATCTAGGTAATTACAGGCCAGTGAATCTAACATCAGTGGTAGGGAAATTATTAGAAATAATTCCGCAGGACAGAATTAATCTCCACTTGGGGAGGTAAGGATTAATCAAGGAGAGTCAGCATGACTTTGTCAGGGGGAGATTATGTCTAACCGATTTGATAGAACTTTTCAAGGAGGTGACCAGGTGTGTAGATGAGGGCGGTGCAGTCATGTCGTCTACCTGGGCTTCAGTAAAATTTTCGACAAGGTCCCAAATGGGAGGCTGATCAAGAAGGTCAGAGCCCATAGGATCCAGCGAAATTTGACAAACTGGATCCAAAATTGGCTTAGTGGCAGGAGGCAGAGTGTGACAAACATGCCCCTGTCTACATCAATGAGGACAAAGTAGAAATGGTCAAGAGCTTCAAATTTTTAGGTGTCCAGATCACCAACAACCTGTCCTGGTCCCCCCCATGCTGACACTATAGTTAAGAAAGCCCCACCAACGCTTCTATTTTCTCAAACAACTGAGGAAATTGGCATGTCCACTACGACTCTCACCAACTTTTACAGATGCCCCATAGAAAGCATTCTTTCTGGTTGTATCACAGCTTGGTATGGGCTCCTGCTCTACCCAAGACTGCAAGGAACTACAAAAGGGTCGTAAACATAGCCCAGTCCATCACGCAAATCAGCCTCCCATCCATTGACTCTGTCTACACTTCCCGCTGCCTCTGGAAAAGCAGCCAGTATAATTAATGACTCCACGCACCCCGGACATTCTCTCTTCCAACTTCTTCCATCGGGTAAAAGATATAAAAGTCTGAGGTCACGTACCGACCGACTCAAGAACAGCTTCTTCCCTGCTGCTGTCAGACTTTTCATAGAATCATAGAAACCCTACAGTGCCGAAGGAGGCCATTTGGCCCATCAAGTCTGCACCGACCACAATCCCACACAGGCCTTTTCCCATATCCCTACATATTTACTCGCTAATCCCTCTAACCTACGCATCTCACAACTCTAAGGGACAATTTTCAGCATGGCCAATTAACCTAACCCCTGTGTCTTTGGACTGTAGGAGGAAACCAGAGCACCAGGAGGAAACCCACGCAGGCATACTTTTGAATGGACCTACCTCACATTAAGTTGACCTTTCTCTACACCCTCGCTGTGACTGTAACACTACATTCTGCACCCTCTCCTTTCCTTCTCCCCTATGTACTCTATGAATGGTATGCTTTGTCTGTATAGCACACAACAAACAATGTTTTTCATTGTATATTGATGCATTTGACAATAATAAATCAAATCAAATCAAACACTGGAAGATTATTTTTGTGACTGGAAGCTGTGTCCAGTGATTGGTGCTGGATCCTTGCTGTTATGGTGTACATTAATGATCTGACATGAATGGGGCGGCCCGGTGTCACAGTGGTTAGCACTGCTGCTTCACAGCACCAGGGACATGGGTTCGATTCCCAGCTTGGGTCACCGTCTGTGTGGATCTGCACATTCTCCCCGTGTCAGCATGGGTTTCCTCCGGATACTCGGGTTTCCGAAAGACATGCTGGTTAGGGTGCATTGGCCGTGCTAAATTCTCCCTCAGTGTAACCCCGAACAGGAGTGTGGCGACTAGGGGATTTTCACAGTAACTTCATTGCAGCGTTAATGTAAGCCTACTTGTGACTAATAAATAAACTTTAATGTGGGAGGTGTGATCATTAAATTTGCAGATGATACAGAAATTGGTGTGCGGTAAACAGTAAGGACAGAAGTCTTAGGTTGTAGGATAATCTAGACAGGCATGGTCAGATGGACAGAACAGCAACAAAAGGAACTTAACCCTGAAAAGTGAGAGGTGATATGTTTTCGGAGGACGAACAAGGCAAGGGAATACATACCGAACGGTAGGATGTTGGGGCAGAGTATGAGAGGGATCTTGGGGTGTACGTGTGTACAGGTCCCTCAAGGCAGCAGGACAGGGGGATAAGGTGGCTAAAAAGGCATACGGGATACTTGCCTTTGTTAATCGAGGGATAGAATATAAGAACAGGGAGGTTGTGATGGAGCTGTATAAAACACTGGTTAGGATTACAGCTGGGGGACTGTGTGTAGTTCTGGTCTCCACGCTATAGGAAGGATGTGATTGCAGTGGAGAGGGTGCGGAGGAGATTCACCAGGATGCTGCCTGGGATGGAGCGTCTCAGCGACGGAGAGAGGCTGGTTAGACTGGAGTTGTTTTCCTCAGAGCAGAGAGAAGGCTGAGGGGGGGACCTGATCCAGGTGTACAGAATTATGACAGGCATTGATAGGGTGGATAGGAAGGAACTTTTCCCCTTAGTCGAGGGGTCAGTAACCAGGGGGCAGAGATTTAAGTGGAGGAACAGGAGATTTAAAGGGGATTTGAAGAGAAGGTTTTTGACCCGGGGGAGGGGGGGACGTCTGGGACTCACTGTTCGAAAGAGCGGGAGAGGCAGGAACCCTACAATATTTAGATGAGCTCGAAATGCCGCAGCATACATGACTACAGAGTATGTGCTGGGGAATGGGGTCAGAATAGATAGGGGCTTGGTGGGCAGGGCAAGACATGAGGGGCTGAAGGGCCTCTGTCTGTGCTGCAAAACTCATTGACTCGATGACTCAGTCAAAGTCTGTGAAATTAAGATGTAATTTTTTACAGAGTCAGCTGAAAATCACAGAGCACTGCCCACAAAATCAACCAGATTTAATTTAATAAAGTGCTCACTTGGGATGGTCATTCATCACTGATAGACTTTCAACACAGTCACACAAACTGCAATCAATACAACTTCCCTCAGACCTCCGACTTCAATCCAGACTGCACCAGTCCTGGGAGTGTTTGATGGGGACAGTGTAGAGGGAGCTTTACTCTGTATCTAACCCCGTGCTGTACCTGTCCTGGGAGTGTTTGATGGGGGGACAGTGTAGAGGGAGCTTTACTCTGTATCTAACCCCGTGCTGTACCTGTCCTGGGAGTGTTTGATGGGGGACAGTGTAGAGGGAGCTTTACTCTGTATCTAACCCCGTGCTGTACCTGTCCTGGGAGTGTTTGATGGGGGACAGTGTAGAGGGAGCTTTACTCTGTATCTAACCCCGTGCTGTACCTGTCCTGGGAGTGTTTGATGGGGGACAGTGTAGAGGGAGCTTTACTCTGTATCTAACCCCGTGCTGTACCTGTCCTGGGAGTGTTTGATGGGGGACAGTGTAGAGGGAGCTTTACTCTGTATCTAACCCCGTGCTGTACCTGTCCTGGGAGTGTTTGATGGGGGGACAGTGTAGAGGGAGCTTTACTCTGTATCTAACCCCGTGCTGTACCTGTCCTGGGAGTGTTTGATCGGGGGACAGTGTAGAGGGAGCTTTACTCTGTATCTAACCCCGTGCTGTACCTGTCCTGGGAGTGTTTGATGGGGACAGTGTAGAGGGAGCTTTACTCTGTATCTAACCCCGTGCTGTACCTGTCCTGGGAGTGTTTAATGGGGGACAGTGTAGAGGGAGCTTTACTCTGTATCTAACCCCGTGCTGTACCTGTCCTGGGAGCGTTTGATGGGGGGACAGTGTAGAGGGAGCTTTACTCTGTATCTAACCCCGTGCTGTCCCTGTCCTGGGAGTGTTTGATGGGGACAGTGTAGAGGGAGCTTTACTCTGTATCTAACCCCGTGCTGTACCTGTCCTGGGAGTGTTTGATGGGGGGACAGTGTAGAGGGAGCTTTACTCTGTATCTAACCCCGGGCTGTACCTGTCCTGGGAGTGTTTGATGGGGGACAGTGTAGAGGGAGCTTTACTCTGTATCTAACCCCGTGCTGTACCTGTCCTGGGAGTGTTTAATGGGGGACAGTGTAGAGGGAGCTTTACTCTGTATCTAACCCCGTGCTGTACCTGTCCTGGGAGTGTTTAATGGGGGACAGTGTAGAGGGAGCTTTACTCTGTATCTAACCCCGTGCTGTACCTGTCCTGGGAGTGTTTGATGGGGACAGTGTAGAGGGAGCTTTACTCTGTATCTAACCCCGTGCTGTACCTGTCCTGGGAGTGTTTGATGGGGACAGTGTAGAGGGAGCTTTACTCTGTATCTAACCCCGTGCTGTACCTGTCCTGGGAGTGTTTGATGGGGACAGTGTAGAGGGAGCTTTACTCTGTATCTAACCCCGTGCTGTACCTGTCCTGGGAGTGTTTAATGGGGGACAGTGTAGAGGGAGCTTTACTCTGTATCTAACCCCGTGCTGTACCTGTCCTGGGAGTGTTTGATGGGGGGACAGTGTAGAGGGAGCTTTACTCTGTATCTAACCCCGTGCTGTACCTGTCCTGGGAGTGTTTGATGGGGACAGTGTAGAGGGAGCTTTACTCTGTATCCAACCCCATGCTGTACCTGTCCTGGGAGCGTTTGATGGGGGGACAGTGTAGAGGGAGCTTTACTCTGTATCTGACCCCGTGCTGTCCCTGTCCTGGGAGTGTTTGATGGGGACAGTGTAGAGGGAGCTTTACTCTGTATCTAACCCCGTGCTGTGCCTGTCCTGGGAGTGTTTGATGGGGACAGTGTAGAGGGAGCTTTACTCTGTATCTAACCCCGGGCTGTACCTGTCCTGGGAGTGTTTGATGGGGACAGTGTAGAGGGAGCTTTACTCTGTATCTAACCCCGTGCTGTACCTGTCCTGGGAGTGTTTGATGGGGACAGTGTAGAGGGAGCTTTACTCTGTATCTAACCCCGTGCTGTACCTGTCCTGGGAGTGTTTGATGGGGACAGTGTAGAGGGAGCTTTACTCTGTATCTAACCCCGTGCTGTACCTGTCCTGGGAGTGTTTAATGGGGGACAGTGTAGAGGGAGCTTTACTCTGTATCTAACCCCGTGCTGTACCTGTCCTGGGAGTGTTTGATGGGGGGACAGTGTAGAGGGAGCTTTACTCTGTATCTAACCCCGTGCTGTACCTGTCCTGGGAGTGTTTGATGGGGACAGTGTAGAGGGAGCTTTACTCTGTATCTAACCCCGTGCTGTACCTGTCCTGGGATGTTTGATGGGGACAGTGTAGAGGGAGCTTTACTCTGTATTGAACCCCGTGCTGTCCCTGTCCTGGGAGTGTTTGATGGGGGGACAGTGTAGAGGGAGCTTTACTCTGTATCCAACCCCATGCTGTACCTGTCCTGGGAGCGTTTGATGGGGGGACAGTGTAGAGGGAGCTTTACTCTGTATCTAACCCTGTGCTGTCCCTGTCCTGGGAGTGTTTGATGGGGGGACAGTGTAGAGGGAGCTTTACTCTGTATCTAACCCCGGGCTGTACCTGTCCTGGGAGTGTTTAATGGGGGACAGTGTAGAGGGAGCTTTACTCTGTATCTAACCCCGTGCTGTACCTGTCCTGGGAGTGTTTGATGGGGACAGTGTAGAGGGAGCTTTACTCTGTATCTAACCCCGTGCTGTACCTGTCCTGGGATGTTTGATGGGGACAGTGTAGAGGGAGCTTTACTCTGTATTGAACCCCGTGCTGTCCCTGTCCTGGGAGTGTTTGATGGGGGGACAGTGTAGAGGGAGCTTTACTCTGTATCTAACCCCGGGCTGTACCTGTCCTGGGAGTGTTTAATGGGGGACAGTGTAGAGGGAGCTTTACTCTGTATCTAACCCCGTGCTGTACCTGTCCTGGGAGTGTTTGATGGGGACAGTGTAGAGGGAGCTTTACTCTGTATCTAACCCCGTGCTGTACCTGTCCTGGGAGTGTTTGATGGGGACAGTGTAGAGGGAGCTTTACAGAGAGTCAGGCCTCACCAGAGGGAAGGAAAGGGTTAATACAGACAGCTAGAGGTGTGCTTTGCTGACAGACAATGATTAAAACATAATATCAACTTCTGATGTGTAGGAGATTGCTCCGAATCGTTATAACAATGGGAGAACCGGCAGTAAGATAGCCAGGCTCCATATAATCTAGGGAGGGTATAATTTTATATGAACACAATCATCTAGCGGGGGGGAACAATTAACACATCAGTGCAAATCGGCTGGGCAAATACAATGCTTTGACATTTATAATTGGGTGAAGGGAACTGCCCAAGAAACTAATTAACAAAGTTGTAC
This sequence comes from Carcharhinus amblyrhynchos, assembly GCF_965287045.1. NCBI lineage: Eukaryota > Metazoa > Chordata > Chondrichthyes > Carcharhiniformes > Carcharhinidae > Carcharhinus > Carcharhinus amblyrhynchos. The sequence goes on along the minus strand of NW_027650195.1, from coordinate 35,228 downwards.
TGAACAATGCGGTCTACGTAACAAGATTAAAAGAACCATCTTGTATCCAACTTGAGGAATTAAGATGCTAATGTAAACCTTTGTGTCTTGAAACAGTATATTGACCTATACCAATCCACCAGGGTCAGAGAGAACTCTCAGGCAGCCTGGGATTTCAGGCCCGAGTCCAGCTCTCCTTCATGCACTTGGAATAAAAACTTTTCTTGAAGTTCAGCACAGAATCCAAGGCTCAATTTGTTTTATGTCCCTCCGACAGGGACAGGGTAGAGGGAAGTTAATGTCACTCGCCTGAATACTTGGTGGTCCTTGGAACAGCGAATCTTGGATGAAAATCGCTCTGCGAGCTTGTCGAGGCCTCGGGAATACTCGAGTTCAATCTCAGCCTTTCTGCGGAAGAACTCAGACACATCCTGGAGACACTGGCTCCGGAATTCTACCTGCGTGTCCAGACATTTCAACTGGTCAGCTAGCTGTCCACGGATCTCTGTGGGAACAGCAACAAGAACATTCTTAAAGCAATCAGAACCCCGTTAACATCACCCTAAAGAACTGCTCAGGGCCTGAGACCCACATGCAAACACAAAGAAATGTTAGAATCAAACAGCTGCCTTGTTTAAAGGGGTTAATTCTAAGGAGAGGGAGAGGTGGAGAGGTTTACAGAGGGAATTCCAGAGCTTTTCTCCCCCCCACACCAACCCCCAGCCCCCTCCCCAGGCAGCTGAAGGCACGGCTGCCAATGACAGAGCGATGGGAATCAGCTGGGGGGGGGATGCTCCAAAGGCCAAAATTGGAGAAGCGCAGAGGTCTCGGAGGGTCATAGAAGGGTGCAGAGATAGGGAGACGGTGTAGGGGCTGGAGGAGATTACAAAGCTAGGGAAGGGTACAGGTGCTGGAGAATGTTACAGAGAAAGGGAGGTGTGTAGAGGGTGGTGGTGGTTACAGAGATAGGGAGGGGTGTAGGGGCTGGAGGAGATTACAGAGATAGGGAGGGTGTATGGACTGGAGGAGGTTACAGAGGTAGGGAGGCGGTGTAGGGGCTGGAGGAGGTTACAGAGATAGGGAGGGTTGTAGGGACTGGAAGAGGTTACAGAGATAGGGGGGGGTTGTAGGGGCTGGAGGAGGTTACAGAGATAGGGAGGGGGTATAGAGGGGCTGGAGGAGGTTACAGAGATAGGGAGGGGGTGTAGGGACTGGAGGAGGTTACAGAGATAGGGAGGGGTTGTAGAGGCTGGAGGAGGTTACAGAGATAGGGAGGGGGTGTAGGGGCTGGAGGAGGTTACAGGGATAGGGAGGGGGTGTAGGGGCTGGAGGAGGTTACAGAAATAGGGAGGGGGTGTAGTGGCTGGAGGGGGTTACGAAGATAGGGAGGGGGTGTAGGGGCTGGAGGGGGTTACAGGGATAGGGAGGGGGTGTAGGGGCTGGAGGAGGTTACAGGGATAGGGAGGGGGTGTAGGGGCTGGAGGAGGTTTCAGAGATAGGGAGGGGTTGTAGGGGCTGGAGGAGGTTTCAGGGATAGGGAGGGGGTGTAGGGGCTGGAGGAGGTTTCAGGGAGGGGGTGTAGGGGCTGGAGGAGGTTTCAGAGATAGGGAGGGGTTGTAGGGGCTGGAGGAGGTTTCAGGGAGGGGGTGTAGGGGCTGGAGGAGGTTTCAGGGAGGGGTGTAGGGGCTGGAGGAGGTTTCAGAGATAGGGAGGGGTTGTAGGGGCTGGAGGAGGTTTCAGGGATAGGGAGGGGGTGTAGGGGCTGGAGGAGGTTACAGGGATAGGGAGGGGGTGTAGGGGCTGGAGGAGGTTTCAGGGAGGGGGTGTAGGGGCTGGAGGAGGTTTCAGAGATAGGGAGGGGGTGTAGGGGCTGGAGGAGGTTTCAGGGAGGGGGTGTAGGGGCTGGAGGAGGTTTCAGGGAGGGGGTGTAGGGGCTGGAGGAGGTCTCAGGGAGGGGGTGTAGGGGCTGGAGGAGGTTTCAGAGATAGGGAGGGGGTGTAGGGGCTGGAGGAGGTTTCAGGGAGGGGGTGTAAGGGCTGGAGGAGGTCTCAGGGAGGGGGTGTAGGGGCTGGAGGAGGTAACACACACACTCACACTCAGGCTGGGCTCACCTTTCAGTTGTGAGTCATGTTCTGTGACTGGTCCTTTCTCCTTTCTCTTTCCCTGCAAGGCCATCCTGGGGCTGTCTGGAGAAGGGGGTCTGATTCTGATGCGGCCTGGAACAATCCCGACCCTGTGAGGCCCGTCCCCTCTGGGCGCCGGGTTCTCTCCCGACTCCCCGGCTTTTCGCAAATCCTCGCCGGTGGCTGCGGTCCCTCAGCGGCGCAGAGGAAGAGGCAACATTCCGGCTGCCAAACACCGAACGGTGCCGTCACAGACGCTGGCCTGAGGACTAAGCAGGCCTTCAACCCACCTGAAAACTCTTCATTCAGAGAAAACAAACAGACAATATTTGTTACTGACGTACGCCAGTATACAGTATGACTCAAACATGCCCCAGTTACAAGATTCACTCCTGATAGAACCACAAACGGTTCAGGCAGAAGGTGAGATACTTCACTCCATATCTTGTGATCTCGCAGCGAGTTGTTGTGATCTGGGAGGAGCTGCCTGCAAGGACGGCGGAAGCAGATTCAGCAAGAACACTCAACAGGGGGAAATCCTGGAAGGGGGAAAACTCACAGACACACACAGGAAACAGCGGGAGGCGAGTGGGGTCAACTGGTTAGCTCCAAGGTCTAGCAAGGGCATGATGGAGCAAATGGCCTCTTGCTGTGCCATGTCTGACTAACTTCTCAGTGTTGCCCACAAAACCATTCTTCACAAGTTGCTGCATCCGATAGAGGAGCAAGGAGAATGAGAGAGAGTAACAGAGAGAGAGAGAGAGGCAGAGAGAGAGAGAGAAAGACAGGGAGAGAGAGAGAGAGAGACAGGGAGAGAGAGAGAGAGACAGGCAGACAGACAGGGACAGAGAGAGAGACAGGGAGAGAGAGAGAGGCAGAGAGAGAGAGAGAAAGACAGGGAGAGAGAGAGAGAGAGATAGAGAGAGACAGGAAGAGAAAGACAGAGAGAAAGAGAGAGAGAGAAACAGAGAGAGAGAAAAACAGAGACGCAGAGAGACACAGTGAAGGAGAGTGAGATAAAGACAGAGAGAGACAGAGAGACAGACAGACAGAGAGACATTGTGAGAGATGCAAAGTGAAATTGAAATTGAGATGGAGAGACAGAGAGGTAGAGGAGTACAAACTGGACTCACCTATCCCTTACCGAGCGGTGTAAGTGGATGCGCGGATCGAGAGGATTTGGGGGAGCAAGGGGGTGAGTGCGGAGGGCGAGGGCATCGGTGGGTGGGTGGGGGGGGCGGGCGGGGGGGAAGAGGAAGCAAGAGGCTGGTTGGAGGTTGTGAGGGGATGGGTGTGGGGAGTGAGAAGATGGGTGGGGGTGAAAGGGGGTGGGTGCAGGGAGCGAGAGGAATTGGGTGCAGAGAGTGAGGGTGTCGGTGGTGGGCGTGAAGGGGTGGGCGCAGAGAGTGAGGGGTGGGGGGGGTGTGGGGGAGGGCACTGAGCTCACGATGATCAGAGCGCCCTCGAATCTAAAGTTTGGTGATGCGACAGGCAGAGAGGAAGTGCGCGCTGAGGTCCTGGTGTGAGTGTGTGTGTGTGTGTGTGTGTGTGTGTGAGACAGCCTGCGTCCTCTTTGCTTGGTCCCTCCCACAGGCACAGGGCCACGCTTTGCGTTACACACTGCGTTCCCAGTCACTAAAACCCACCGGCGCCGAACGCACCCACCCAGAGGACAACTCACCTCCTGGACCGAGCACAGCACTCACAAACTGCCCAGCTTGAAAGCTGGAATCGAACTGCTTCAGACTGCAGCAGTGAGCTGGCCAGACTAACAGCAGCCTCTCTCTCTCTCGCACTGGCTGTTAGAGCATCAATACTGCAAAGCACATGGGTAATCGCAGGAGAAAAACCACAAACAGACACCACAGACTGCCAGGGAGACAGTGTTCACACACACACACACACACACACACACACACACACACACACACACACACACACACACACACACACACACACACACACACTGCCACAGAATGTCGATAAACAGCATTCAGAGCGCCAACACATCACTGCACAGTGGCAGCACCTCACTATCAATCTATCCCCCACTGTCACTGGCTGCTACACTGCACCGAAATACAGACAGGGCCTCAAAAAGAGAGATTCCCTCTCAGTCTGTGTGTGTCTCAATGTCAGCTCCTGTACGGTCCGTGTGTGTCTCAGTGTCAGCTCCTGTACGGTCCGTGTGTGTCTCAGTGTCAGCTCCTGTACGGTCCGTGTGTGTGTCAGTGTCAGCTCCTGTACGGTCTGTGTGTGTCTCAGTGTCAGCTCCTGTACGGTCCGTGTGTGTCTCAGTGTCAGCTCCTGTACGGTCCGTGTGTGTCTCAGTGTCAGCTCCTGTACGGTCCGTGTGTGTGTCACTGTCAGCTCCTGTATGGTCTGTGTGTGTCTCAGTGTCAGCTCCTGTACAGTCCGTGTGTGTCTCAGTGTCAGCTCCTGTACGGTCTGTGTGTGTGTCAGTGTCAGCTCCTGTACAGTCCGTGTGTGTCTCAGTGTCAGCTCCTGTACAGTCTGTATGTGTGTGTCAGTGTCAGCTCCTGTACGGTCTGTGTGTGTCTCAGTGTCAGCTCCTGTACGGTCCGTGTGTGTCTCAGTGTCAGCTCCTGTACGGTCCGTGTGTGTGTCAGTGTCAGCTCCTGTACAGTCCGTGTGTGTGTCTCAGTGTCAGCTCCTGTACGGTCTGTGTGTGTCTCAGTGTCAGCTCCTGTACGGTCCGTGTGTGTCTCAGTGTCAGCTCCTGTACGGTCCGTGTGTGTGTCAGTGTCAGCTCCTGTACAGTCCGTGTGTGTGTCTCAGTGTCAGCTCCTGTATGGTCCGTGTGTGTGTAAGTGTCAGCTCCTGTATGGTCTGTGTGTGTCTCAGTGTCAGCTCCTGTATGTTCCATGTATGTGTGTCTGTGTCAGCTCCTGTACAGTCTGTGTGTGTATCAGTGTCAGCTCCTGTACGGTCTGTGTGTGTATCAGTGTCAGCTCCTGTACGGTCCGTGTGTGTGTCTCAGTGTCAGCTCCTGTACGGTCCGTGTGTGTGTGTCAGTGTCAGCTCCTGTACAGTCCGTGTGTGTGTGTGTGTGTCAGCTCCTGTACGGTCCGTGTGTGTGTGTCAGTGTCAGCTCCTGTACAGTCCGTGTGTGTGTGTGTGTGTCAGCTCCTGTACGGTCCGTGTGTGTGTTGTGTGTGTCAGCTCCTGTACGGTCCGTGTGTGTGTGTGTGTGTCAGCTCCTGTACGGTCCGTGTGTGTGTTGTGTGTGTCAGCTCCTGTACGGTCCGTGTGTGTGTGTGTCAGCTCCTGTACGGTCCGTGTGTGTGTGTGTGTCAGCTCCTGTACGGTCCATGTATGTGTGTGTGTCAGCTCCTGTACGGTCCGTGTGTGTGTGTGTGTGTCAGCTCCTGTACGGTCCGTGTGTGTGTGTCTCAGTGTCAGCTCCTGTACGGTCCATGTGTGTGTCTCAGTGTCAGCTCCTGTACGGTCCGTGTGTGTGTGTGTGTCAGCTCCTGTACGGTCCGTGTGTGTGTGTGTGTGTGTGTGTGTCAGCTCCTGTACGGTCCGTGTGTGTGTGTGTGTCAGCTCCTGTACGGTCCATGTGTGTGTGTGTGTCAGCCTGGGTCTCTTTCGTCTCTTGAAGGCTGAGTAAGAGGGATCAGTCCCAATCCACTATTGCGTTCAGCTTCATTGCCATGGGAACGTAGGTCTAGCTGAGCAGGATGTGGTTGCCCTCGCTTCTGTTGCGAGCTACACTGTCCCCATCAAGACCTTTCGCTATGGCTGCAGGGTGGGGGAAGGGCGGGGAATTCACTCCAAGAATGCGGAACGTCCTAATTCCGCCAAATCTGAGTGTTGTCAGACGCTCAGCTTGCGCTGGTCTCCAAGGAGGGCAGTGTGACTAAGTCAAGGTGCTCACTCCTCACAATCCATCCAGAGGTTCCTGCTCCTGAAAACCAATCTTCAATTGATGGGAAATAGATTTCAGTGGAAATTTTATCCAGCTTCTGAACCGAACAGTGCCAGGTTAAAAATTATCGCAAAGTACAGCTCAACAAACCTTAACGTACAGAGGGATCTGGGCGTGCAGGTCCACAGTTCCCTAAAAGTGGTAACACAGGTGGCCAAGTTGATTCGGAAGACATACGGCACGCTTACCTTCATCAGCTGGGGCATTGAGTGCAAGAGTACAGCATGGTCACACAGTGGGTTAGCACTGCTGCCTCACAGAGCCAGGGACCCGGGTTCGATTCCAGCATGGTCACACAGTGGGTTAGCACTGCTGCCTCACAGCGCCAGGGACCCGGGTTCGATTCCAGCATGGTCGCACAGTGGGTTAGCACTGCTGCCTCACAGAGCCAGGGACCCGGGTTCGATTCCAGCATGGTCACACAGTGGGTTAGCACTGCTGCCTCACAGCGCCAGGGACCCGGGTTCGATTCCAGCATGGTCGCACAGTGGGTTAGCACTGCTGCCTCACAGTGCCAGGGACCCGGGTTCGATTCCAGCATGGTCACACAGTGGGTTAGCACTGCTGCCTCACAGCGCCAGGGACCCGGGTTCGATTCCAGCATGGTCACACAGTGGGTTAGCACTGCTGCCTCACAGCACCAGGGACCCGGGTTCAATTCCGGCCTCCGGTCACTGTCTGTGCGGAGTCTGGGCGTTCTCCCCGTGTCTGGGTGCTGGGTCCATTGTTGTTTGTCATCTATATCAATGATCTGGATGATAGTGCGGTAAATTGGATCAGCAAATTTGCTGATGATACAAAGATTGGAGGAGTAGTGGACAGTGAGGAAGGTTCTCAAAACTTGCAGGGAGATTTGGACCAACTAGAAAAATGGGCTGAAAAATGGCAGATGGAGTTTAATGCAGACACGTGTGTGGTATTGCACTTTGGAAGGACAAACCAAGGTAGAACATGCAGGGTAAATGGTAGGACACTGAAGAGTGCAGTAGAACAGAGGGAACTGGGAATACAGGTACAGAATTCCCTAAAAGTGGCGTCACAGGTAGATTGAGTCGTAAAGAGTGCTTTTGGTCTTTATAAATAAAAGTATTGAGTATAAGAGTTGGAATGTTATGGTGAGGTTGTATAAGACATTGGTGAGGCTGAATTTAGAGTATTGCGTACAGTTTAGGTCACCTAATTACAGGAAGGATATTAATAAGGTTGAAAGAGTGCAGAGAAGGTTTACAAGGATGTTGCCGGGACTTGAGAAACTGAGTTACAGAGAGAGATTGAATAGGTTAGAACTTTATTCCCTGGAGAATGAGGGGAGATTTGATAGAGGTGTATAAGATTTTGATGGGTATAGATAGAGTGAATGCAAGCAGGCTTTTTCCACTGAGGCTAGGGGAGAAAAAAACCAGAGGGCATGGGTTAAGGGTGAAAGGGGGACAAGTTTAAAGGGAATATTAGGGGGGTGGTTTCACACAGAGAGTGGTGGGAGTGTGGAATGAGCTGCCGGATAAAGTGGTAAATGCGGGGTCACTAACATTTAAGAAAATCTTGGACAGGTACATGGATGAGAGGGGTGTGGAGGGATATGGTCCAAGTGCAGGTCAGTGGGACTAGGCAGAAAAATGGTTTGGCACAGACAAGAAGGGCCAAAAGGCCTGTTTCTGTGCTGTAATTTTGTACGGTTCTATGGTCTGCATGGGTTTCCTTCGGGTGCCCCGGTTTCCTCCCACAGTCCAAAGATGTGCAGGTTAGGTGGATTGACCATGCTAAATTGCCTCTTAGTGTCAGGGGGAGTAACAGGGTAAATATATGGGGTTATGGGGATAGGGCCTGGATGGGATTGTGGTCAGTGCAGACTTGATGGGCTGAATGGCCTCCTTCTGCACTGTAGGGATTCTATGTACAGTTGGGAAATCGTGATGCAGCTGTATAAAATCCTGGTTAGGCCACATTTGGAGTTTTGCCAGCAGTTCTGGACACCACACTACCAGAAGGACCATGATGTGGAGATGCTGCATTGGACTAGGGTGGGTACAGTAGTCTCACGACACTAGGTTAAAGTCCAAATTCACGTGACTCCAAATAAACCTGTTGCACTTTAACCTGGTGTCTTGAGACTTCTTACTGTGCCAGAAGGACATGAAAGCTTTGGACGCCCCCCACCCCTCCAATCTCCCTCCCCCTTCCCCCTCCCCCCAGCCCCGACCCCTTCCCCCCACCCCATGAGACATCTTTATTGGAGAGTTACATTATAATTAAAGAAGGTTCACCAGGAACTTGCCTGGTCTCAAGGGTGTTGGCTACGGGGTGAGCTTGCACAGGACCAGTGAGCTTGCTCAAGCCAGCAGGAGAGAGACTGCAGCCAGAGTGAGATTCAGCCAGAGTGAGGGTATCGGGGATTTGGTGCTAAGGGGGAAGAGGTGTACACCTTCGGGAGGAGCGGAGAGGCGGGCCTGCGAGGGAAACTCGAGGGCAAGTGAGAGGTAGAAAGAAATCAAAGCGTGACATCACAGCCAGCAGGTAAGTCCAAAGATGTGTAAATTAGGTGGATTGGCCATGCTAAATTGACCCTAGTGTCAGGGGATTAGCAGGGAAATACGGAAATAAGGCCTGGGTGGGATAGCAGCTGGTGCAGATTCGATGGGCTGAATGGCCTCCTTCTGTACTGTCATGATTCTATGACTAGTAAATAGTTTCTCTTTTTGTTTTTCTCTTGGCATTGTAGTTGTTGTTGTCAGTTAACTTAAGGGCTAAGTCATGACAGGAGATCCTAGACCCGTGTCATGCTCCTCCTGTGCGACGTGGGAATTCACGGATCTTTCTGGCGTCCCCGGCTCCTTCGCGTGCAAGAAGTGTGTCCAGCCGCAGCTCCTGTTGGGCCACCTGACGGCTCTGGAGCTGTGGATGGACTCGCTTTAGAGCGTCCTCGATGCTGAGGAAGTTGGGGGATAGCACGTTTGGCGAGTTGGTCACACCGCAGATAAAGATTACTGCGAGGGAGGTAGGGAATGGGTCACCACCAGGCGGAGGAAGAGTAGGAAGGCAGTGCAGGGGTCCCCGGCGGTCATCTCCCTCCAAAACAGATGGACCGTTTTGCATACTGTTGGAGGGAGTGGCTCAGCAGGGGAAGGTGGCAGCAGCCAGGTTCATGGCACCGTGGATGGCTCTGTTACAGAAGAGGGCAGGATAAAGAGTGGCAGAATTACAGTGATAGGGGATTTAATTGTAAGACTCCAGAATGGTATGTTTCCTCCTTGGTACAAAGGTCAAGGATTACTCGGAGAGGCTGCAGGGCATTCTGGAGGGGGAGGATGAACAGTTAGCTGTCACAGTGCATATAGGAACCAACTATACAGGTAATGGGGTCCTACAAGCTGAAGTTAGGAATCATAGAACCCTACAGTGCAGAAAGAGGCCCTTTGGCCCATCGAGTCTGCACCAACCACAATCCCACCCAGGCCATACCCCTACATATTTTACCCGCTAATCCCTCTAACCTCAGCATTTCAGGACATTAAGGGCAATTTTAGCACAGCCAATCAACCTAACCCGCACATCTTTGGACAGTGGGAGGAAACCGGAGCACCCGGAGGAAACCCACGCAGACACGGGGAGAATGTGCAAACTCCACACAGACGGTGACCGGAGCCGGGAATCGAACCCGGGTCCCTGGAGCTGTGAAGCAGCAGGGCTAACCCACTGTGCCGCCCCACGTACAGTACAGAAGTTAGGAGTTAAATTTATAAAGTAGGACCTCCAAGGTAGCAATCTCAGGATTGCTGCCAGTGCCACGTGTTAGTCAGGGTGGGAATGTCAGTGCAGCTGAAATGAATACGTGGCTTGAGGGGTGGTGCAAGAGGGAAGGATTCAAATTCCTGGGACATTGGAACCAGTCCTGGGAGAGGTGGGTACCGGTTCAAATCAGACTGTCTGCACCTGGGCAGGACTGGGACCAATGTCCTGGGGGAGTGTGTGCTAGTGCTGTTGAGGAGGGTTTAAACTAATATGGCAGGAACCGATGCAGGAAGTCAGAGGGAAGTAAAGTGGGGACAGAAGCAAAAGGCAGTAAAAGGAAAAGCAGAAGGCGGAGAAACCAAAGACAAAAATCAAAAAGGGGCCAGGGTACAGAAATTGTGGAGAACTCAGTGAATGGGTCCAGTAAGGCTAAGAGAATAAAGCATAGGGAGAGTGTACAAAACATGACTGGTCTGAGAAAGCAGGGCAGAGAGTAAGGAAGGTCCAGATTAAACTGCATTTATTCCAATGCACGAGGCCTGACGGGCAAGGCAGGTGCACTCAGGGCATGGATGGGTACGGGGGACTGGGATATTATAGCAATTACTGGAACATGGCTAAGGGAGGGACAGGACTGGCAGCTCAATGATCCAGAGTACTGATGCTATAGGAAAGATAGAATAGGAGGTAAGAGAGGAAGGGGCATGGCATTTTTGATTAGAGAAAACATCACGGTAGTACTGAGATGGGATATATCCAAGGGTTCGGCCGCCAAGTTTATATGGGTAGAACTGAGAAATAAGAAGGGGGAAATCACTTTGATTAGATTGTACTGTAGGCCCCCAAATAGTCAGCAGGAGATTGAGGAGCAAATATGTAAGAAGATTACAGATAGATCCAAGAAAAGTAGGGTGGTAATACTAGGGAACATTATGTTTCCCAACATTGACTGGGACAGCCATAACATTAAGGGGTTGGATGGAGAGAAATTTGTTGAATGTATTCAGGAGGAATTTCTCATTCAGTATGTGGATGGCCCAACTAGAGAGGGGGCAAAATGTGACTTCCCCTTGAGAAATGGGGAAGGGCAGGTGACAGGAGTCACACACACACACAGGCACACACACATTCCTCTTGGGAAATAAGGAAGGGCAGGTGGCAGAAGTGTTAGTGAGGCATCACTTTGGGACCAGTGACCATAATTCTATTCGTTTTAAGATAGCTATGGAGAACGATAGGTCTGGCCCAAAAGTTCAAATTCTAAATTGGGGCAAGGCCAATTTTGATGGTATCAGGCAGGAACTGTCAAAAGTTGACTGGGCGAGTCTGTTGGCAAAGGGTCATCTGGTAAGTGGCAGGCTTTCAAAAGTGTGTCAACCGGGGTTCAGGGTAAGCACATTCCTTTTAGAGTGAAGGGCAAGGCTGGCAGAAGTCGGGAGCCCTGGATGACTCGGGATATTGAGGCCCTGGTCAAGAAGAAGGAGGCATATTACATACATAAGCTGCTGGGATCAAATGAGTCCCTTGACGGGTATAGAGGGTGTCAGAGTAGAGTTAAGAGAGAAATCAAGAGGACAAAAAAGGGACACGAGATTATTTTGGCAGATAAGGCAAAGGAGAATCCAAAGAGATTCTTCAAATGCATAAAGGGCAAAAGAGTAACAAGACAGAGAGTAAGGCCTCTTAAGGATCAACAAGGTCATCCGTGTACGGATCCACAAGAGATGGGTGAGATCCTAATAAATATTTCTCATCAATATTTACTGTTGAGAAAGGCATGGATATTAGAGAACTTGGGGAAATAAATAGTGATGTCTTGAGAAGTGTACATATTACAGAGAAGGAGCTGCTGGAAGTCTTAAAGCACATCAAGGTAGATAAATCCCTGGGACCTGATGAAACGGACATTGTGGGAGGCTAAGGAGGAAATTGCAGGTCTCCTAGCAACATCTAAATTATCAACAGCTACAAGTGAAGTGCCTGAAGATTGGAGGGTGGCAAATGTTGTGCCTTTGTTTCAGAAGGGCTGCAGGGAAAAGCCTGGGAACTACAGGCCAGTGAGCCTGACATCTGTAGTGGGTAAGTTGTTAGAAGGTGTTCTGAGAGACAAGATGGACAAACATTCAGAGAGGCAAGGACTGATTAGGGACAGTCAGCATTGCTTTGTGAGTGGAAAATCATGTCTCACAAATTTGATTCAGTTTTGTGAAGGGGTAACCAAGAAGGTAGATGAGGTCAGTGCAGTAGGCATTTGTGCATTTATTGTCCATTCCTAATTGCCTCTCGAGAAGGTGGAGAGTGAACCATCTTCTTGAACCCACTGCATTCCCAAGTGGTTCAGGTACATCCACAGCACTGTTAGGGGGGAAGTTCCAGGAGTTTGACCCCCACAGTGAAGGAACAGCCAATATATTTGATTTGGTTTGCTTTATTATTGTCACATGTATTGGGATACAGTGAAAAGAATTGTTTCTTGCGCACTATACAGACAAAGCATACCGTTCATAGAGCACAGAGGGGAGAAGGAAAGATCCATAGAATAGAAGGAGAGGGTGCAGAATGTAGTGTTACAGTCATAGCAAGGGTGCAGAGAAAGATCAACTTAATACAAGGTAGGTCCATTCAAAAGTCTGATGGGGAGCTGTTCTCGAGTTGGATGTTACGTGACCTCAAACTTTTGTACCTTTTTCCCGACGGAAGAGGGTGGAAGAGAGAATGTCTGGGTGTGTGGGGACCTTGATTATGCTGGCAGGTTTTCCGAGACAGCGGGAAGTGTAGACAGAGTCAATGGATGGGAGACTGGTTTGCGTGATAGACTGGGGCTACGTTTACAACCTTTTGGATGGTGAGTGGCTTGGAAGTGGTGGTGTTCTCCAGGTATCTACTGCCCTTATCCTTCTTAATGGATGAGGTGGTGGGTTTGGAAGTGCCTTGGGGAGTCTCTGCAGTGCATCTTGTAGACAGTGCACAAAACTGCTGCTGTGCGTCAGTGGTGGAGGGAGTGAGTGTTTGTGGTTAGTGTGTCGATCGAGCGGGGCTGCTTTGTCCTGGATGGTGTTGAGCTTCTCGAGTGTTGTTGGAGCCGCACCCATCCAGGCAAGTGGAGAGTATTCCATCACACTCCTGACTTGTGTCCTTGTAGATGGTGGACAGGCTTTGGGGAGGGAGTCAGGAGCTGAGTTACTCTCCGCAGGATTTCCAGTCTCTGACCTGCTCTGGGAGCCACAGTATTTATATGGCTGGGTCCCAGTTCAGATTCTGGTCAGTGGTAGCCCCCAAGGTATTGATAGTGGGGGGATTCAGTGATGGTAACCCCCAGGATGTTGATAGTGGGGGGATTCAGTGATGGTAACCCCCAGGATGTTGATAGTGGGGGGGGGGGGTTCAGTGATGGTAACCCCCAGGATGTTGATAGTGGGGGGGTTCAGTGATGGTAACACCATTGAATGTCAATGGGGCGGTGGTCAGACTCTCTCTGGTTGGAGATGGTCATTGCCTGGCACTGTGTGGGGTGAATGTCACTGCCACTTGTCAGCCCGAGCCTGGATATTGTCCGGATCTCGCTGCGTTTGGACACGGGCTGTTTCAGTATCTGAGGAGTGGGGAATGGTGTTGAACATTGTGTAATCATCAGCGAACATCCCCACTCCTGACCTTATGACGGAGGGAAGGTGATTGATGAAGCAGCTGAAGGTTGATGGGCCTCGGACACTAACCCTGAGGGACTCCTGCAGAGATATTCTTTGGATGATGAAGTGGGTGCCACAGGTGAGTTTTCACTGGATCAATCAGGAGTCGTCAGATCCACTGGATAAGGGCTAGCACAGGTACGATGGGCTGATTGGCTTCCAGCAGGGCTGTTAGTCTCAGAAGATGAACAGGGGACTCTGAGATCAGGCAAGTTTCTCCCACCAGAGATATTCCCCCTCCTGCTTCTGCGTCCAACAGAAACTCACACCCGCACCATTCTGCACACGCAACTCATGAGCCTGTCACCACAGGCAGCAAGTGGACAGAAACAGGGACGTTCGCAACTTCAAGGGCCCTCACTCATCCCTCAGTCAGAGCACTCCCCATTGCCTGCAGCGAGCAGGGCCATCCATTCCCCCGCCCCCCCAAACACTCCCCACTGAAAACTCAGCATGGTGAACACTGCACTGAGTTAAGCAAGGAGACTCTCACTCTCACTACATCGCTGTAAAGGGTGATTCTGAGTTACACAGTGAGCAGACACTGGAGAAATCCAACAACTAATAACAGAGCGGGAAGAGATTTCGAACACCAGATAGAATGACAGCAACAGGGAGAAAACGGGCCAGAAAGGGAGAGGGAGAGAGTGAGAGCAAGAGAAAGACAGAGAGTGTGAGAGAGCGAGGGAGAACAAGAGAGAAAACCCAGGCAGACACAGGGAGAACGTGCAAACTCCGCCTGAGGCTGGGAATTGAACCCAGGTCCCTAGCACGGTGAGACAGCAGTGCTAACCACTGTGTCATCGTGCCACCCCGAGAGGGAGAGAGTGAGAGTACAGTCCTGGTGTTTGAAACCTCTTCATCCCCCTCCTTTGGGCTTCCATGTTCCTGCTTACGGTCAGCGTTCCAAATGGTTGGAGATACATCGTACGGGTTCCACCACCTCCCACGCTACATCGAGAAACTGCCACAAGGTTTCTGCACACGCAGGGTAGCTACCAAGTTTCAGACCTTTCTGCTTCCCTGTAGAACACATTAGCAGTGCTCCCTACCATAGAATCACAGAATCCTACAGTGCAGAAGGAGGCCCATCGAATCTACACAATCCCTCCCAGGCCCTATTCTCACAACCCCATGCATTTACCCTAGCTAGTCCCCCTGACACTAAGGGGCATTCTTGCACGGCAAATACATCTATCCTACACATCTTTGGGACTTTGGGAGGAAACCAGAGCACCCAGAGGAAACCCACGCAGACATGGGGAGAACATGCAGACTCCACACAGACAGTGACCCAAGCCGGGAATCGAGCCTGGGTCCTTGGTGCTGTGAGGCAGCAGTGCTAACCACTGTGTCACCATGCTGCCCATCAGAGAATGGGCTGGCAGAATGAGCAGTGCAGGCTTTTAAACTCAGCAGGAAGAAGGAACCCGCAGCGCCCATGGAGACCAAACTGACACAGTTTCCACTCACCTACAGGACTGCCCCTCACACAAGGACAGGAATCGCCCCAGTGGGATTGTTAACGGGGCAGTGGTTTTGGGGGTGGTACAGTGCTGCCTCACAGCCACCGTTCCCAAAGCCTGGCGGGGAGGGTGAGATCCCAGCGAGAGATCCTGAGGAAGATCGGGGTGATTCTGTAAGGACAGAAAGAGCAGTCAGAACCCGGCGACCCCATCCACACGAGGTACTGCAGGGATGGTCTCAGTTGGGTCCCTGGGATTGTAAAATGCCAGCGTCGTGAAAGGTTCAACTGCTGGGCAAGATTGTCAGGAAACATCTGGACCACTTGGCCCAGTGCTGACCTCATTACCAGCCATGGGCACTACCAATGCCAGGGTCATGCCATGACTGGAGGTCGACCCTACACCCATCCTCCCTCCCCACCCCCCAGGAGAGTCTGGCGCCCCAGCTGAGCGAGAGCTCAGGAACATAAGAACATAAGAAATAGGAGCAGGAGTAGGCCATCTAGCCCTTCGAGCCTGCCCCACCATTCAATAAGATCATGGCTGATCTGAAGTGGATTAGTTCCACTTTCCCACTTTCTCCCCATACCCTTAATTCCCTTGTCTATCAAAAACCTATCTACCCGTGACTTAAATATACTCAGTGAGGTAGCCTCCACCACTTCAACAGGCAGAGAATTCCAGAGATTCATCACCCTTTGAGTGAAGAAGTTCCTCCTCAACTCTGATCTAAACTGCCCCCCCTTATCTTGAGGCTGTGCCCTCGAGTCCTGCTATTCTTTCTAAGCAGGAAGAATCTTTCTACCTCTACCCTATCTATCCTCTTCATTACCTTATACGTTTCTATAAGATCCCCCCTCAGCCTTCTAAACTCCGAGTTTAGAAGGCTGAGGAGTATAACGCTTGTAGAAAGGAGCTTAAAAAGGAAATTAAGAGAGTCAGAAGGGGACATGAGAAGGCCTTGGCGGGTAAGATTAAGGAGAATCCCAAGGCGTTCTACAAATATGTGAAAAGTAAAAGGATGAGAAAAGAAGAGATAGGACCTATAAAAGGTGAAGGGGGAAAAGTCTGTGTGGAACCGTAAGACATGGCAGAGGTGCTTAATGAGTACTTTGCCTCGGTATTCACGGTGGAAAGTGATCTGGGAGGTTTGCGGCAGACTGAAAAGATTGAGTATGTAGATATTAAGAGAGAGGATGTGTTGGATGTGATTGCAGAGCCCCTGGCGATGATCTTTGCATCATCGATGGAAATGGGAGAGGGTCCAGAGGATTGGAGGATTGCAGATGTGGTTCCTATTTTCAAGAAAGGGAACGGGGATAGCCCAGGAAATTACCGACCGGTGAGTCTGACCTCAGTGGTTGGTGAGTTGATGGAGAGGATTCTGAGGGACAAGGTTCATGAGCATTTAGAGAAGTTTAGAATGATCAGGAATAGTCAGCACAGCTTTGTCAAGGGCAGGTTATGCCTTATAAGCCTAGGTGAGTTCTTTGAAAATGTGACTGAACACATTGACGAAGGAAGAGCGGTGGACGTGGTTTACAAGGACTTCAGCAAGGCGTCTGATAAGGTCCCCCATGCAAGACTTCTTGAGAAGGTGAGAGGGCATGGGATCCAAGGGGCTTTGGCCTTGTGGATCCAGAACTGGCTTGCCTGAAGAAGGCAAAGAATGGTTGTGGATGGGTCTTTTTCTGCATGGAGGTCGGTCACCAGTGGAGTGCCCCAGGGATCTGTTCTAGGACCCTTGCTGTTTGTCATTTTCATAAATGATCTAGATGAGGAAGTGGAGGGATGGGTTACTAAGTTCGCCGACGATACGAAGGTTGGTGGTGTTGTGGATAGTCTGGAGGGATGTCAGAAGTTGCAGCGTGACATAGATAGGATGCAAGACTGGGCGGAGAAGTGGCAGATGGACTACAACGTGGATAAATGTGTAGTGGTCCATTTTGGCAGGACCAACGGGATGCAGGAGTACAATATCAAGGGTAGGAGTCTTAGCTGGGTTGAAGAGCAGAAGGATCTTGGGGTCCGGGTCCATAGGACTCTTAAATCAGCCTCGCAGGTGGAGGATGTGGTCAAGAAGGCGTATGGTGTACTGGCCTTCATTAATCGAGAGATTGAGTTTAGGAGTTGGGAGGTAATGCTGCAACTTTATAAGACCCCTGTCAGACCCCACTTGCAGGACTGTGCGCAGTTCTGGTCGCCTCACTACAGGAAGGATGTGGAGGCTATTGAGAGGGTGCAGAGGAGATTTACAAGGATGTTGCCTAGATTGGGAGGCATGCCTTATGAAGACCAGTTGAGGGAGCTCGGTCTCTTCTCCCTGGAGAGACGAAGGTTGAGAGGCGACCTGATAGAGGTTTATAAAATGTTGAGAGGAATAGATAGGGTGGATTCTCGGAGGCTATTTTCCAGGGCTGAAATGGTCGCTATAAGAGGACGCAGGTTTAAGGTGCTGGGGAGCAGGTACAGAGGAGATGTTAGGGGTAAGTTTTTCACTCAGAGGGTGGTGAGTGAGTGGAATCGGCTGCCGTCGGTGGTGGTAGAGGCAAACTTGCTGGGGTCTTTTAAAAGACTTCTGGATGAGTACGTGGGATCTAATGGTATTGGAAGTTACAGATAGTTCTATGGATTGGTAGGTATAGATGTGATCAGCACAACTTGTGGGCCGAAGGGCCTGTTTGTGCTGTAGTGTTCTATGTTCTGTGAGTACAGACCCAGTCTATTCAGTCTCAGGAAGAGCCAACGTCGATGGCTACGCAGTGCTCCCTTCAGTAGGGAAGGCCTCCAATAAGTTTCACACCCGCGCCCGCACCCCCCACCCTCACCATCCAATCCCATCCCGCCTCTGATCACCCCAGGCTGATCGCCAAGCAGTGGAAGCCCCCCACCCCGCCCTGGCAGGGTACAGGAGAGGAAACTGACTTCAGGGGGGTAGCAACGTTAAGGTGGCCATGGGAGGGTGGCGGGGGGAAGGTCGACAATAGATCTCCCCGTGGGCCTCGTAGAGTACGAGCGCCCCGATTGCACAAGCCTCAACACAGAGAGTGTGTACAGTGTGTACAGAGATCACACAGTGAGACCCAGACACTGAGTGTGTATAGTGTACAGAGATCACATGGTGAGACCCAGACACTGAGTGTGTACAGTGTACAGAGATCACACAGTAAGACCCAGACAGAGTGTGTACAGTGTACACAGATCACACGGTGAGACCCAGACACTGAGTGTGTACAGTGTACAGAGATCACACAGTGAGACCCAGACACTGAGTGTACAGAGATCACACAGTGAGACCCAGACACTGAGTGTACAGAGTGTGTACAGAGATCACACAGTGAGACCCAGACACTGAGTGTGTACAGTGTACAGAGATCACACAGTGAGACCCAGACAGAGTGTGTACAGTGTACACAGATCACACGGTGAGACCCAGACACTGAGTGTGTACAGTGTACAAAGATCACACAGTGAGACCCAGACACTGAGTGTGTACAGTGTACAGAGATCACACAGTGAGACCCAGACACTGAGTGTACAGAGATCACACAGTGAGGCCCAGACACTGAGTGTACAGAGATCACACAGTGAGACCCAGACACTGACTATGTGTACAGAGATCACACAGTGAGACCCAGACATTGAGAGTGTACAGAGGTCACACAGTGAGACCCAGACACTGAGTAAGTGTACAGAGATCACACAGTGAGACCCAGACGTTGAGAGTGTACAGAGATCACACAGTGAGACCCAGACGTTGAGAGTGTACAGAGATCACACAGTGAGACCCAGACACTGAGTGTACAGAGTGTGTACAGAGATCACACAGTGAGACCCGTGTACAGTGTGTGTACAGAGATCACACAGTGAGACTCAGGTACAGAGTGTGTACAGAGATCACAGTGAAACTCAGGGACTGGAATTGTGTACAATGTGTGTACAAAGATCAGTTTAGGCCAGAGACCGAAATGTGAAAGACATGGCATGGGGAGTGAGAGAAAGAGATAAAGATCATCTTAACGGATGTTGCTTGTAGCAGGGAAGTCGAAACAGCTAATCTATCATCTGTGTCTCATCCGTTTCATCTAACTCACATTTTAACCCTTCCGATAACCCAGCAGAACTACAAACGGCTGCTCGCCACGTACAAACCCAAAGATGTTCAGGTTAGGTGGACTGGCTGTGCTAAATTGTCCCTTCGTGTCCAAAGATGTGCAGGTTAGGGGGATTGGCCATGCTAAATTGTCACTTGTTCATAGAATCCTACAGTTCAGAAGGAGACCATTCGGCCCATCAAGTCTGCACCAACCGCAATGCCACCCAGGGTCTATCCCAACATATTTACCCTAGCTAGTAACCCTGACACTAAGGGGCAATTTAGCATGGCCAATCCACCTATCCCGCACATCTTTGGACTGTGGGAGGAAACCGGAGCACCTGGAGGAAACCCACGCAGACACGGGGAGAATGTGCAAACTCCACACAGACAGTGACCCAAGCCGGGAATCAAAACAGCGTCCCTGGCGCTGCGAGACAGCAGTCTAACCACTGTGTCCAAAGATGTGCAGTTAGGTGGATTGGCCATGCTAAATTGCTGCTTAGTATCCAAAGACATGCAGGTCAGGAGGATTAACCTTGGCACGTGGATGTGCGGTTATGGGGATAGGGTGTACAGTCTGGATCCAACTATCCGATGCTACCCTCTCCGCTTTCCAATGTCTCAATCTCTGTAAATTTCAGCTCATCCCAAACTCTGCTGCTCCCATGTCCTAACTCAGACCAGGACTCCTCTCACCCTCAGTCCAATTCAACCCCGTGCCCGCTTCTTTCTCTCCCTTAAGCTGCTCCTAAAGGCTTGACTCCTATTCAACTTGTGGTGGCCTGCCTTGATGTCTGTTCACGGGGCCTGGTGACCGATTTCCCATCCTGTGAAGGGCATTGCACTGTGAAATCCACTGGTCTGTGTGCGTGTCTCTCTCTCTGGGCGTTTAAATTCACAGACCATGGAGTCTGTGACGTTTAAGGAGCGGGATGTTCCCATGTATGTTATGTTGGTTCCTGCCCAGTGACCCCCAAGGGTGGGACTTTCTGGGAGTGTTTTGATAGGTCACCAGATCAGCAAAAGGATCAGTGAAGTTCTTCTCGGAGCAGTCCCCTCAGTGGAGACAGGGAGAGGCAGAGGTCCCAGTTGAGTTAAAAAAGGTGGGAGCAGATGTTTCAGTGGATAGGGCCACTGGGGCAGTGGGATCCTACTTGGCACAGCCAAGTGTGCTTGCAAACGGGTGTTTTGAGCGTTCTCAGGGAGAAGCAAACCCAGAAGGCAGGCCACTGCTAGACATCCTGGTGGGAGAGAGATTGTGTGCGTGCACGAGTGGGTGCGTACATGCGCATGTGTGCAAGTGAGTTTGCAAGTAAATGTGTGAGAGCGCATGCACGGGTTTGCGTGTGTATCCACGTACATGCATGAGTGTACACGTGTATGCGCGTGTGTGCATAGGAACATAGGAATTACAAAGAACAAATAAAATTACAGTACAGGAACAGGCCCTTTGACCCTCCAAGCTGCACTGACCACGCTGCCCAGTTGAACCCCCGACCCTTCCGGGGACCATATCCCTCTATTCCCATCCAATTCATGTATTTGTCAAGACGCCCCTTAAAAGTCACTACCGTATCTGCTTCCACTACCTCCCCCGGCAGCAAGCTTCAGGCACCCACCACCCTTTGTGTAAAAAGAAAACTTGCCTCGTACATCTCCTTTAAACCTTGCCCTCACACTTTAAACTTAAGGCACCTAGCAATTGACTCCTCGGAAAAAGCTTCTGACTACCCACTCTGTCCATACCCCTCATAATCTTAATGAGGAGCAGAAGTCGGCAAATTCAGATCTTTGAATGGTGGAGCAGACTCAATCAGATCACTGCTGACCTCTCCATGGTCTCAAATCCACCTTCCCCCCTGTATCCCTTTTTTAAATTAGGGATGCATCTATCTCTTTTTTAAAACTATTCAATGATTGAGATGCCACCGCACTATGGAGCAGCAAGTTCCACAAATTCACCACCCTCTGTGAGAAGTAAAGATAGAATACAGGTGCAGGAGTAGGCCATTCGGCCCTTCGAGGCTGCACTACCATTCAATGTGATCATGCACTTCCAGTATCTCACTCCCTGCTTTCTTTCCATACTCCTTCATCCCTTTAGCCACCAGGGCCACGTCCAGCTCCCACTTTGAGCTTATCTATTGAACTGGCCCCAACAGCTTTCTGTGGTAGAGAATTCCACAGGCTCACAACTCTGAGTGAAGAAGTTCTTCCTGATCTCAGTCCTGAATGGCTTACCCCTTTATTCTTAGACGATAACCCCTAGTTCCGGACTCCCCCAACATCGGGAACATTCTTCCTGCATCTAGCCTCTCCAGTTCCCTCAGGATTTTGTATGTTTCTATGAGATCCCCTCTCATTCTTCTAAATTGCAGTGAGTACAAGCCCAGTCTCTCTTCATATATCAGACCTGCCATTCCAGGGATCAGTCTGGTGAACCTTCGCTGGGCTCCCTCAATAGCAAGAATGCCCTTCCTCAGGCTAGGAGACCAAAACTGCACACAATACTCAAGGTGTGGCCCCACCAAGGCCCTGTATAACTGCAGCAAAACATCATTACTCCTATATTTAAATCCTCTTGCTACGAAGGCCAGCATGCCATTAACTTTCCTCAGCGCCTGCTTTACCTGCAGGCCCACCTTCAGGGACAGTTCCACTACTTGATTTATTGTCACATGTATTATACTGAAGAATATTGTTCTTGCATGCTACACAGACAAGACATACCGTTCATGGAGAAGGAGTGCAGAATGTAGTGTTACAGTCACAGCGAGGGTGTAGAGAAAGATCAACTTAATGCGAGGTAGGTCCATTCAAAAGTCTGACAGCAGCAGGGAAGAAGCTGTTCCTGAGTTGGTCAGTACATGACCTCAGACTTTTGTATCTTTTTCCCCAATGAAAGAAGGTGGAAGAGAGAATGTCTGGGGTGTGTGGGGGTCCTTGATTATGCTGGCTGCTTTTCCCAAGGCAGCGGGAAGTGTAGACAGAGTCAATGGATGGGAGGCTGGTTTGCACGATGGATTGGGCTACACTCACCACCCTTTTGTAGTTCCTTGTGGTGTTGAGCAGAGCAGGAGCCCAGACCAAGCTGTGATACAACCAGAAAGAATGCTTTCTATGGTGCATCTGTAAAAGTTGGTGAGAGTCGTAGCTGACATGCTAAATTTCCTTTCCTGTGCTGTACTGTTCTATGTTCAACTAATATTAGCAGTTGCCTCCTGCTTCTAGCTTCCATATTTTATCCTGGGGAGCTCAGTCACTGAGTATGTTTAAAGCAGAGATTGATTTCTGATTAATGTTCGTTGACCTTCACCTGATGAAGGGACAAACCCCGAAAGCTTGTGAGTTTACTATCAAATAAATCAGTTGGACTTAAACCTGGTGTTGTCAGACTTTTTACTGTGTTTACCCCAGTCCAACGGCAGCATATCCACATTGGGAAAAGCAGCCAGCATAATCAAGGACCCCACACACCCCGGACATTCTCTCTTCCACCTTCTTCCTTCGGGAAAAAGATACAAAAGTCTGAGATCACGTACCAACCGACTCAAGAACAGCTTCTTCCCTGCTGCTGTCAGACTTTTGAATGGACCTACCTTGCACTGAGTTGATTTTTCTCTACACCCTAACCACAACTGCAACACTACATTCTGTACTCTCTCCTTCTCTATGAATGGTATACTTTGTATAGCAAGCAAGAAACAATACTTTTCATTGCATCATAATACACGTGACAATAATAAATCAAATCCTTTCCTTTTCCCTCTGTACTCTATGAGCAGTATGCTTTGTCCGTATAGCACGCAAGAAACAATACTTTGCATTGTATATCAATACATTTGACAACAATAAATCAAAGTAAGTCAGGCCCTTTGGCCCATCACAGCACAGGAACAGGCCCTTCGACCCACCATGTTGTGCCGAACTTGAGGCCAAATTAAACTCCTGTTCCCTGCCCTTGCTCCGTATCCCTCTGTCCCTTGCATATTCATGTGCTTACTTAAAAGCCCCTTGGTTATACTGGCTGCTTTTCCAAGGCAGCGGGAAGTGTAGACAGTCAATGGATGGGAGGCTACCATTACACCCAAATCACATTGCATTTCCCCTTTTCCTAAACTCCAACCGTTTAGAAAATAATCTCCCTTCCTGTTCTTGCCACTAAAGTTGATAATCTCACATTTACCTACATTGTATTGCATTTGCCAAGTATTTGTCCACTCAGCCAGCCTGTTTGTCACCCTGCAGCCTCTTAGCATCCTCCTCACAGCACACACTGCCATCCAGATTAGTAAGAAGTCTCCAAACACCAGGTTAAGGTCCATAAGGTTTATTTGGTATCACGAGCTTTCGGAGCGCTGTTCCTTCATAAACATGTTGGACTTTAACCTGGTGTTGAGAGACTTGTTATTGTGCCCACCCCAGTCCAATGCCAGCATCTCCGTATCATGGTTATCAACCCAGCTTAGTGTTGTCTGCAAATTTGGAGATATTGCATTCAATTCCTTCGCCAAATCATTAATGTATATTGTGAATAGCTGGGGTCCCAGCACTGAAGCCTGTGGTACCTCATTAGTCACTGCCTGCTGCTCTGAAAAGGACCCATTTATTCCCACTCTCTGCTTCCTGTCTGCCAACCAGTTCGCTATCCACCTCAATACATTGCATGAGCTTTAATTTTACTCACTAATCTCTTCTTGGAGCCTTGTTAAAAACCTTTTGAAAGTCCAGATATACAACATCCACTGGTTCACCCTTGTCCATTCTACTGGCCACATCCACAAAACATTCCAGATTTGTCAAGCACAATTTCCCTCGTAACAAACCAGAAGTAGTTCCTCCTAATCTCAATTTTAAATCTACCGCCTCTCAACCTGTGACCTCATGTTCGAGACTGCCCCACAAGAGGAAACATTTGGTCTATATTTGCTTTATCAATCCCTTTTGTTTTATATAGCTTAATCAGATGGGGGGGCGGTGGTGTGTGTGTGTGTGCAGCACAGTGGTTAGCACTCACAGGGACCCGGGTTCGAATCCTGGCTTGGGTCACTGTCTGTGGAGTCTGCATGTTCTCCCCATGTCTGCATGGGTTTCCTCCAGGTGCTCCGGTTTCCCTCCCACAGTCCGAAAGACGTGCTGGTTAGGATGCATCAATCCATGGTTAAATTCTCCCTCAGTGTACCTGAGCAG
Source organism: Carcharhinus amblyrhynchos (assembly GCF_965287045.1). Lineage (NCBI taxonomy): Eukaryota > Metazoa > Chordata > Chondrichthyes > Carcharhiniformes > Carcharhinidae > Carcharhinus > Carcharhinus amblyrhynchos. Next base: position 11,001 of record NW_027650195.1, on the reverse strand, counting down.
GCGCTGGCGTGTGGCGACTAGGGGACTTTCACAGTAACTTTATTGCAGTGTTAATGTAAGCCTGGCACAGTGGCTAGCACTGCTGCCTCTCAGCATCAGGGACGCAGGTCAATTCCTGGCTTGGGTCACTGTCTGTGGAGTTTGCATGTTCTCCCCACGTCTGCATGGGTTTCCTCCGGGTGCTCCGATTTCTCCCACATTCCAAAACATGTGCTGGTTAGGGTGCATTGGCCATGCTAATTTCTCCCTCAGTGTACCAGAGTGTGGCGATTAGGGAATTTTCACTAACTTCATTGCAGTGTTAATGTAAGCCTGGCACAGTGGCTAGCACTGCTGCCTCTCAGCGTCAGGGACCTAGGTCAATTCCTGGCTTGGATCACTATCTGTACATAATCTGCACATACTGCCCATGTCTGCGTGGGTTTCGTCCAGGTGCTCTGGTTTCTTCCAACAGTTTGAGAGACGTGCTGGTTAGGGTGCAACGGGCGTGCTGAATTCTCCCTCAATGTTACCCGAATAGTAACTTCATTGCAGCGTTAATGAAGGCTTGCGACACTAATAAATAAATTTAAATAAGCGTACGTGCATGAGTGTATGCATGCACAAGCGTATGAGTACGCACGAGTGTATGTGCACACAAGGTTAGTGAGACACAGACAATCGAGAGTTTCCACATTGTGCTTTTATTTCCGAACCCTCGTGCTTTCACACAAACATTAACAACGTGCATGCACACATTCACACTTACTCTGGCAGCTCAGGGCACAAACACGGACGCAGGAACAGACACATCCCCACTCTGGTTAACCCCTCCTGCACCCTGGGAAGAGGCAGGCATAGCCTTGACAGACACTTCTGCTGGTTGGGAACTGGGTGCCGAAGTGGGGAGGGCTGTGGTGGAGCCCCCACCACACCCACAGAGTTATTCCACGCCCCACCCCGTCTAGCCCATCCAATACCCCTGGAGTGGCGAGGTCAACACACCTGCCCCTCCGTGCCACCCCCACACCCCTGTACCCCAGGAAGAGACAGCATTGGCCCCATGACCCAGGGCTGGGCAGAGTATTCGACATAGCAGATTGCCCAGACCGAGTTCAATCCAGAATCAACCAGATCTCAACACCTCAGAATAGCAGCACACATAAAATAATACCTTCAACAGAAAATACAATTATAACCCCTAATTACAGTCACAGACTGAGATCTCCAGATAAAGAGTCAGCACCCATCCAAGACTCAATCGCTGCAATCTACACTTCCACTTGGAGTGCAGCGCTGAAGGAGCACTGCACTGTGGCAGGGTCACTGCTGAGGGAGCACCATGCTGTGGGAGGGTCAGTGCTGAGGGAGCGCCGCACTGTGGGAGGGTCAGTGCTGAGGGAGCGACGCACTGTGGGAGGGTCAGTGCTGAGGGAGCGACGCACTGTGGGAGGGTCAGTGCTGAGGGAGCGACGCACTGTGGGAGGGTCAGTGCTGAGGGAGCGTCAGTGCTGAGGGAGCGACGCACTGTGGGAGGGTCAGTGCTGAGGGAGTACTGCACTGTGGGAGGGTCAGTGCTGAGGGAGTACTGCACTGTGGGAGGGTCAGTGCCGAGGGAGCACTGTGCTGTGGGAGGGTCAGTGCTGAGAGCGCGCCACACCATGGGAAAATCAGTGCTGAGTGCCACGCTGTCAGAGGATCAGTGCCAAGGGAGCGCTGCACTGTGGGAGGGTCAGTACTGTAGGAGTGCCACCCTGTCAGAGGTCCTGGCTGCTCTCTCGGCTGGTGTTTGAAGCTCCTGTAGTGGGATGGGCAGGGCATTCACACTGAATGCCTCTCTGTGTAATCAATTTACCTTCAACCAAGTGGCAGGTAGAAAGGGAGGTCAGGCAAGAACAGGGCGCGACGGACAGTCCTGAGTGACCGAGTTACCGGCTTCCCACTCCCAGGACGCTGGTGGGCTGGGTGTGGGTGTGTGTGGGGTGCGAGTGGGTGACAGACATGAATCAAACGCATTAGGAACATTGCTCAAGTGGCTGGTTTCAAAGACATGCAGACATTTGCACTCTTGTTGTAGAGCGAGCGAGCTCCCTCCTGCCTCCCACCCACCAGTCCTTGGAAATCCTTTTAGGAGCCGGCTCAGTCCCCCATCCTCGCTCCCCCCAACCCCCAGGCCATCCCTATCCAACCCGACTGGCGCTAATGGCTGACTGAAGCTCGGTCTCACTCAGCAGCTTCAGGTTCCTCAGGGCATCCAGCAGTTGCTCCTTGGCATTGCCGATGAAGGTGTTGGTGAGGAAGGCTGGCAGTCCCCCAAACCCGTCACGCAGCGTGTACAGGGGCACCCGAATAATTCCCATCACCTGCAGACACATTAGAGAAAGGAAGAAACCAGTGAGGGAGGAAGGTCTTCAGACATACAGAAAACAGAGAACAATACAGCACAGGAACAGGCCCTTCGGCCCATCGCAGCTCAGGAACAGGCCCTTCAGCCCACCATGTTGTGCCAAACATGAGGCCAAATTAAACTAATCCCTGTTCCCTGTCCTTGCTCCATATCCCTGTGCTTATTTAAAAGCCCCTTAAACGCCCCCATTGTATCTACCTCCATCACCACCCCCTGGCAGCACGTTCCAGACACCTGCCACTCTGTAAAAAACCTACCCCTCACATCTCCTCTGAACTTTCCCCCTCTCACCTTAACCACGTGCCCCCTAGTATTAGACATTTCAACTCTGGGGAAAAGATTCTGACTGTCAACACTATCAATGCCCCTCATCATTTTATAGATTTCTATCAGGTCTCCCCTCACCCTCCGCTGCTCCAGAGAAAATACCCTACTTTTCCAGCCTCTCCTTATAGCTCAAATCCTCTAATCCAGCATCCTGGTAAGCATCTTCTGCACCCTCTCCAAAGCCTCCACATCCTTCCTGTAATGTGGCAACCAGAATCGAATGCAATTCTCTAAGCGCAGCCTCACCAAAGTTTTATAAAGCTGCAACGTGATATCCTAACTCTCACACTCAGCGCCCTGACCAGTAAAGGCAAGCGTGTCATACCCTTCGTTCCCACCCGATCTACTTGTGTGGCTTCTTTCACAGAGCTCTAGACTTGAACCCCAAGATCCCCCTGTACATCAGTGCTGTTCAGGGTCCTGCCATTAACTGTATACTTACCCTTAACATCCCAAAGTGCAGCATCTCACACTAGCCCGAATTAAACTCCATCTGCCATTTCTCCACCCATATCTGCAGCTGATCTATGTTCCACTGTATTCTCTGACAACCTTCTACACTCTCCCCAAATCAACCCACCTGCAGCAAAACACAGACATGCCCTGGCTACCTGGAGCAACTCCCCTGTTTGGAAAAGGTGGAGGGGTTACATTGCTGGTTAAAGAGGAAGTTAACACAATTGTGAGGAAGGATATTAGCTCCAATGATGTGGAACGTGTATGGGGAGAGCAGAGAAACACTAAGGGACAAAAGACATTACTGGGGGTTGTTATGATGTTGGGATTGATATTAAACAGGATGCATTGGCGGGTTGGGGGTAGGGGACACAGAGACAGAGAGAGAGAGTAAACAAGGCAGGCACATGAAAATCAGAGTTTTACAGCACAGAATGAAGCCCTTCAGCCCATCATGTCTGTGCCAGCCAAATGCCTATCTATTCTATCCCATTTTCCACCACGTGACCCATAGCCATGTACACTGACGTTTCAAGTCTCCTCCAAATGCTTCGTAAGTGCTGTGAGGGTTCGCACTGTGTGCAGTTTTGGTCTCCTTATCTGAGGAAGGATGTTATAGAGGGAGCGCAGTGAAGGTTTACCAGGCTGATTCCTGGGATGGCAGGTCTGTCATATGAGGAGAGACTGAGTGGGTTAGGATTATATTCACTGGAGTTTAGAAGAGTGAGAGGGGATCTGATAGAAACTTATAAAATTCTAACAGGGTTAGACAGGGTAGATTCAGAAAGAATGTTCCCGATGGTGGGGGGAGTCCAGAACTAGGGGTCAGAGTTTGAGGATAAGGGGGAAACCTTTTAGAACTGAGGTGAGGAGAAATTTCTTCACCCAGAGGGTGGGGAATGTGTGGAATTCACTCCCACAGAAAGTAGTTGAGGCCAAAACGTTGTGTGATTTCAGGAAGAAATTAGATATCGCTCTTGGGGCTAAAGGGATCGAGGGATATGGGGGGGGGATCAGGATATTGAATTTGATGATCAGCCATGATCAAAATGAACGAGGGAGCAGCTCGAAGGACTGAATGGCCTCCTGTTTCTGGTTTCTATGTTACCATCCTTTGAAGCAGTGAGTTCCAGATTCCCAGCACCGTCTGCGTGAAAAACTTTTTCCTCAAATCCCTGCCCCTTACCTGGTTACTGACCCCCACCCCACCCCTACTCAAGGGGAAAATTTCTTCCTATCCACCCTAGTGTCCCTCATAATCTTGTTCACCTTGATCAGGTCCCCCCTCAGCCTTCTCTGCTTTAACAACTGCAGTCTATCCAGCTTCTCCTCATAGCTGAACCACTGCAGCCCAGGCACCATCCTGGGGAATCTCCTCTGCACCCACTATAAGAACATAAGAAACAGGAGCAGGAGTAGGCCATCTAGCCCTTCGAGCCTGCCCCGCCATTCAATAAGATCATGGCTGATCTGTCGTGTCTCAGTTCCACATTCCCGCCCTCTCCCCATAACCCTTAATCCCCTCTCTTATCAAAAACCCATCAACCCGCGTCTTAAAAATATTTAGCGAGGCAGCCTCCACCACTTCAACGGGCAGAGAATTCCAGAGATTCACCACCCTTTAAGTGAAGAAGTTCCTCCTCAACTCCGTTCTAAACCACCCCCCCTTTATCTTGAGGCTGATGGCTTCCTTCCTATGGTGCGTGAAAAAACAGCCTAATCTTTGGGTGTAAGGGACAGCACAGTGGTTAGCACAGCGCTAGGAACCTGGCTTGGGTCTATAAGGAGTCTGTACATTCTCCCCATGTCTGTGTGGGTTTCCTTTTGGTTCTCCAGTTTCCTCCAAAGATGTGTATTGGCTAAATTGCCCCTTAGAGTCCAAAGATGTGCAGGTTAGGTGGATTGGCCATGCTAAATTGCCCCCTTAGTGTCACAGGATATGGGGGCCGGGGGGATTAGCGGGGTAAATATGTGGGGTTAGTGGGGATTGGGCCTGAGTTGAACAGTAGCGCAGACTCGATAGGCCTCCTCCTGCAGTGTAGGGATACAATAAGTGAAACGATTCATATTCTCCAGCATCTCACACCAACACAGGACATCCCAGAGAGGCAATTCACAGCCACTATTAGCTGCTGTGGTCATTGCTGCAGGAAGGGCAGAGGGTCACTTGTGAACAGCAAGCACAGAGGCGAGGTCTCAGTTACTGAGACCCCAACACGAGGTGAACTCTACCCTGATCACATTCCAAAAGCAGCCATGGAATCTTTAACATCAACTCTGGGCAGGTCAACCCCCCCCACAGTGCGGTTCTCCATCGGCATCACACCCCACCCGACGCCACGCCCCCCACTTCCCCCGCCACAGTGCGGTGCTCCCTCGGACCCGACCCTCCCACAGCGTGGCACTCCCTCAGTCATGCACTGGGATTGTTAAGAGCTCTGACGAAGGGTCATCTAGACTCGAAACACTGGCTCTCTTCCCTCCCCACAGAGGCTGTCACACCTGCTGAGATCTTCCAGCATTCTGTTTTTGTTTCAGATTCCAGCAAACGCAATATTTTCCTTTTAACGCTGGGACTGTCGGCGCTCATTGTGGGGTTGGCATCTTTGGAGCGGTGGTGACCAGTGACTCACCACTGCCCTCTGATGGGGGAAATCGGGATGGGTGTCGAACACTGACCCTGTCAGCGGTTCCCAAGGCTGGGGGGGTAATGAGTAACAACAGCACTCGGATCATTGTCGCTTTTCGAGGGCTTTGGCCTGGTGTGTGGAGGGCGAAAGCTCGCTCTACTTAGCCTTCCTCTAATCCCCCGTGACTGATCGCTGATGCATTGCGGGCCGCGTGACTATCAGAACCACGGTGTGAATCACTTAACAACGCCTCTCCTTCTCGAACAGGGAGCTGGCTGAGTATTCTTCTTACTGAATACATTAGACACACACAGCGTGTGCGACTCACTCGGATAGGGGTGGGGGGTGTGGGGGAGAGAAGAGACGAGGGGGAAAGAGGGTTATATGGGGCCTCCGCATATCATCTGAGGGGACAGCAGAAATGGCCGGGGGCACTAGCTGTTCAGAATCGTGAGGCGCAGGAGGCCCTTTGGCCCATCACAATTGTTGCAGCCCTTTGAAAGTGCAATTCAATTAATACTGTCCGCCCCGCAACCGCTGTGCCTAACAATGATTATATCACCTCTCTGTTCATGACCAATCTGGGTAAAAACATAAGAACATAAGAACATAAGAAATAGGAGCAGGAGTAGGCCATCTAGCCCTTCGAGCCTGCCCCGCCATTCAATAAGATCATGGCTGATCTGTCGTGGCTCAGTTCCACTTTCCCGCCCTCTCCCCATAACCCTTAATCCCCTCGCTTATCAAAAACCCATCAACCCGCGTCTTAAAAATATTTAGCGAGGCAGCCTCCACCACTTCAACGGGCAGAGAATTCCAGAGATTCACCACCCTTTGAGTGAAGAAGTTCCTCCTCAACTCCGTTCTAAACCGCCCCCCCTTTATCTTGAGGCTGTGTCCCCTAGTCCTACTGTCTTTTTTGAGCGGGAAGAGTCTCTCCACCTCTATCCTATCCATCCCATTCATCATCTTATACGTCTCAATGAGATCTCCCCTCATTCTTCTAAACTCTAACGAGTACAAGCCTAGTTTATTCAGCCTCTCCTCATAGCTCAACCCCCTCAACTCCGGTATCAGCCTAGTAAACCTCCTCTGCACTCCCTCCAAGGCCAAAATATCCTTGCGCAGTCTGCAAAAAATCTTGCAAAAAGTCTGACAACACCAGGTTTCAGTCCAACTGATTTATTTAATAGTAAACTCAAAATAGTAAATAGTTGGACTGAAACCTGGTGTTGTCAGACTTATTACTGTGTTTACCCCAGTCCAACGCTGGCATATCCACATTATGACCAATCTCCCAGCGCCCCCTCAGGCAGCACAACTCACCGTGTCAATTAAATTCTCATCTCTCTCCCGCCTCTGGTTCATTTACCGAATCTCTTCTATCTGTGTCTCCCCCTCCCTCGCTCTCTGCTTACCCACCCTCCTGTCGCTGGGAAACACTTTCTCCTCATTCACTCGATCAAGGCCCACTCGCGATAGTGACTGCCTCGATTCAATCTCCCCCTTAACCTTCCCCACTCTGAGGGGAACGATCCCAGCTTCTCCCGGTCTCTCCTCCTGTGGTTTATCAGTGTCCAGTGACTGACGCCCCCTCACTATTGGTCAGTGGTTGTCGGTACACTCCAAGTGAGACAAAGCAGGATGAGAGGGGACCCTGGTGGTGCAGCAGAAGGGAGAGGGAGCCTCAGAGTCCAGAACGGGAGCCCATCACCTTGTTGCAATGTCCGAATGGTCCGATAATCACACCCTCCCCCACTTCCGCACATCACACATTTCTACCTGGATAACGTGACTGCCTCAGCCCTGCTACTGCAGGTACCCTGGTACTCTCTCCCCAACCCCTCGCATCTCGACTACGACAGCTCACCCCTGGCTAGTCTCCAACCTGCTTTGTACTTCACTTCATCCAAACCTCTTCCTCCCGCCTCCTTCACCCCATTTCCTGACACGCATCAAATCATATTCACCCAACAATCCACCCTCCCCCTCCATGCTCACTGGCGACACAGAATCACAGTTCAGTAATGAGCCCGTTTCCAAATTCGCAACATTTTTAAATCCCTGTTGTCCCCTTCTAATGTCCCTAACCTCCTCCAGCCCCTACACCCCCTCCCTATCTCTGTAACCTCCTCCAGCCCCTACACCCCCTCCCTATCTCTGTAACCTCCTCCAGCCCCCTACACCCCCTCCCTATCTCTGTAACCTCCTCCAGCCCCTACACCCCCTCCCTATCTCTGTAACCTCCTCCAGCCCCTACACCCCCTCCCTATCTCTGTAACCTCCTCCAGCCCCTACACCCCCTCCCTATCTCTGTAACCTCCTCCAGCCCCTACACCCCCTCCCTATCTCTGTAACCTCCTCCAGCCCCTACACCCCCTCCCTATCTCTGTAACCTCCTCCAGCCCCCTACACCCCCTCCCTATCTCTGTAACCTCCTCCAACGCTGAGACCTCTGCACTCCTCCAATTCCAGTCTCTCAAGCACCCCTGATTCCCACCGCTCCACCATTGGGAGCCATGCCTTCAGCTCTGGAATTCAGAAATCATAGAATCCCCACAGTGCAGGAGACCATTCGGCCCATTGAGTCTGTATCGACAACAATCCCACCCATCCCCATATACCCCAAAATTTACCATGACTAATCCACCCAACCTACACATCTTTGGACAGTAAAGGGCAATTTAGCATGGCCAATCCACCTAACCTACACATCTTTTGGACTATGGGAGGAAACCGGAACACCTGGAGGAAACACACACAGACGATGGCCCAAGTTGGGAATCAAACCTGGGTCCCTGGTGCTGAGGGAGCAAGGCTGAGCACTGTGGCACCCACTCCCTCCCTCCCTCCGTCTCTCTCTCTCTCTCCCCTTCTCACACTGCTTCCAGTTGTGCCCTGGTGTTTGTACTCCAGTGGGAGTATCTGCAGGATGTCCTGGTGTGTTAATGGGAGTTGTGGGCTGTGTTTGCCGTTACCTCACGCCCGTGGTCCTTGGCTTGTACAGCCGCGAGTTCCACCTTGCGTAGCTCCTCCAGCGTGATCCTCTTGGTGTAGAAGTGAGCCACCACCTTCTGCAGCAGGGCCTCGGTGGCGTGAGAACTGGCATAGTCCGCCTCGCTGACCCGCACCAACTTGGAGTCACAGCCCAGCTCCTCAGAAAGCTCCCGGTTCAAACCGTCCTCCAGGGAGCCGTCGCGGAGGTCCACAAAACCCCCGGGAAATCCAATTTTCCCATCGAACCGCATCTGCATCTGTGTGTGTGGGGGGTGCAAGAGGAGAGAGAGAGGGGGAAACATCACCGAGGTGAGGGGGCTGTGAATAAACCCCTGTAATCGCTCAGCTCCGGAGCGCACACCATGTCCAATACTCCCCCACTCAACTGGGTTTTTACCCACCCTTCCCAGTACTCACTGCCGCCTTCCCTCCCCCTGCTACCTACCCTCCCCGCATCATTTCCCCCACACCCTGGTGACATACCCCTTTGCCCCCAGCACTCACCCTAGGGATTTTCCAAACCCACCCCCCCCCCCCTCACTTTTATGGATTCACAGAATTGCGACAGTGCACAGAGACCATTCGGCCCATCGAGTCTGCACCAGCTCTCCCAAAGGACACCTCACTCACACATTCCCTTGCGCCTTCCACCTGTAACCCTGTATATTTAACACGGCCAATGCACCCTAACACACACGTCTTTGGACAATGCTTGGAAATTGGAGGAAACCCATGCAGACACAGGGAGAAGGCGCAGACTCCACACAGGCAGTGACCCGAACCGGGAATCGAACCCAAGTCCCTGGCTGCTGTGAGGCACCAATGTTCTCACCCCCGGGAAGTTACCACTCCACCCAGGTCTCTACAACCTGCCCCAATACTTAGCCCTGTCCCCGGCTGCTTATTCTCAGAGTATTCACCTCTCCAGTGGTATTTAACACCTCCCTCAGCTGTTTACCAACCCCACCCTCCCAAAGATTTACCCCCCCGACCCCAACCTTGGACATTTACACCCCAACTCCCGCCCCCACAGTGAATAGTTACCCTCCCTCTCCCAGCTACCTAATCCCCCGATATTTAAACCCCAAACCTGAATAATTAGCCCCGTCTGAATAGTGGAAACGATGCCAGGGAGAATGTACCAGTTGATGGCTAGAAGTTAACTGCCAAGCATTGTTTGGAATTCAAAGCAGGTAGCTCTGACTAGTCAGGGCATTGTCCTGAGGAATGAACCAGCGAATGACTGTCAATTAACGTGTTACATAGAAGCTAGAAACTAGAAGCAGGAGGCCATTCAGCCCTTCGAGCTGCTCCGCCATCCATTTTGATCATGGCTGATACAACAGATCAGCCATGATCTTATTGAATGGCGGGGCAGGCTCGAGGGGCCAGATGGCCTACTCCTGCTCCTATTTCTTATGTTCTTATATCCTGATTCCCCCCTTCCCACTCGATCCCTTTAGCCCCAAGAGCGAGATCTAATTTCTTCTTGAAATCACAATGTTCCTATTCTCAAATCGTCTCGCTATGAAGGCCAACATACCATTTCCCTTCTTTACTGCCTGCTGTACCTGCGCGCTTACTCTCAGCAACTGATGCATGAGGACTCCAAGGTCTCACTGAGTATCCACCTCTCTCAATTTACACCCATTCAAATAATAATGTCTTCCTATTATTGTAACCTCATATTAATCCACATTATACTGCATCTGCCTTGCAGCTGCCCACACACTCAGCCTGTCCAAATCACACTGAAGTATCTCTGCATCCTCCTCACAGCTTACCCTCCCACCCAACTTTGTATCAACTGCACATTTGGAGATAATACATTCAGTTCCCTCTTCCAGGTCATGAATATATAACGTGAACAGCTGAGGTCCCCACTCAGATCTCTGCGGAACCCCACTAGTCAGTGATTATCAATCAGAAAAAGACCCATTTACGCCAATCCTTTGCTTCCCAGCTGCTAACCAGTTTTCTATCCATCCCGAGACATTACCCGCAATCTTAGCTTTAGCTGGAAGCAGTACAATGTGTTCTATCAAGGACAGGGCCCCATGTACTAATCTACATAGCTCCCAGTGCACACACTGCCAGTTCAACTGACAATCTTACGCTGGTTACCAGCATAACACCGAAGAATAAGAAGTTAACTGTCTCATCACCAACTGTTGCATTGTCGATAGTACTGCCTCGACCAGAGTC